>NC_051291.1:17472839-17762839 GCF_015220745.1 Sebastes umbrosus
TAATACATGTACTCAAGTACTAGTGCAGTTTAAAGATACTTGTACTTTAAGATTTTTCACTTTATGATACCTATACATATTGTATTTTTATATTGTATTATCTTTTATATTTTTTATACATATATATATTGCACTGTCTCTTTTTTTTATTGCATTATCTTTTCATTAGCACCAATGGGATTGTCACGATCTAATTTCTTTGTACGACACAATGACAATAAAGGGCTTGAATCTTGAATCTTAGTACTTCTATTTCACTACATTTCAGAGAGAAAGCATGTACTTCTTACTAAACTACATTTTATCTGACAGCTAAAGTTATTGCTACTTTACAAATTAACTTTTACAAAAACATACGATCAGTTTATAAAATATGATGCATTATTGTAGATAAAAAAAAAAAAAAAATGGCCAGATTAGGAAAAGCAAGGACAGCATTTCTAAGACTTAGAAACATCTTCAAGTCGACACACATAACTAGAAACACCAAGATAAAGTTATACAACAGCTGTGTACTATCTGTACTTCTATATGGTGCTGAGTGCTGGAGAATGACTGAAAGAGACATAGGCAAGCTTTCCAGCTTCCACAATACCCGCCTCAGAAAGATCATGAGGATATTCTGGCCTAGGAAGATCACAAACCATGAACTACACAAAACAACAGGGTGCTTGGACATGGAAACAATATTGATAAGAAGAAGATGGAGATGGCTTGGACATGTATTAAGGAAACCATCTGATGACATGACAAAAGTGGCATTGCGTTGGACACCGGAGGGAAAACGCAAAAGAGGGAGGTCCAAAACAACCTGGAGGCGAACCATCGAAGGAGAGATGAAGACGAGAGGATACAGCTGGAACAGCATTGAGAAGAAAGCAAACAACAGAGATGAGTGGAGATCCTTAGTCGTTGCCCTATGTGCCACCAGGCGCAACAAGGACTAAGTAAGTAAGTAATTGTAGATCAAATACAAACTATATGTGGCATATTGTACATTTGCTTCTGATAAAAACTTTATTACATTCATCAAAGATATACATGCATAGGAGAGAACAGGACTCAAACCTCAAGAGATTTGACCTCTGTATTTAACCCATCCTAAGCAATGTAGGAACAGCGAGGTCCGGTGTCTCGCTCAAGGACACTACGACATGCAGACAGCAGGAGCCGGGAATCAAACCGCCAACTTTGCGGTGATACGATGACCACCACTCTACCCACTGAGCCACAGCAGCCCCCCCATGTGTGGACCCTCTGTAGACAAAATAAAGGTTATTTCATTTCTTGAACTATTTTGTTCTTTTGAAGTTAGCCTCGTCTGTTCAGAAGTTTACCTCCCTTTCCCTGGAAAAAAAGACACCCTGATGATGGAACATGTTGGTTAAAGGTGATTTATCATTGCACTTCTGTAAAGATGGGGAATTTGAGAGAGACAGATTAGAAAAAACAACAGTTAAAATTGAAGCAGCAGAGATATCAAGATATCCTGATTTTTAATAATCCCCCAAATCCTTAATTTCCCATGATGCAACCCTCCCTGCCTGGTGAATGCCCGTGACTTTTATGCTGCGTTCCATTTGAACTCTGAAGTCGGAATTTTCGATTTCCCATTCAGAAATTTCAACCGGAACGCTCCCTGAAGTTGGATTTACGACTTGGAAAGTCAGACAGTCTCATCACCGAAATCCACGATGGCTGCTCCACGCATCAGCAGTAAAACAAACTGTATTAATATACTGTTTATTAGCACTTCTGTTTTATTTGTGTCCAATTAAATTAGTTGCACACACAGTTCTGTCTAACTTCTATCTGTGGGCGTGTTGCTATGTTGTTTGTATACGCAAAATACCGGCGTAATGTGTCAACTGATATTGCTAACGATGGCTAACGATGGCTAACCTTACAAGTCAACTCGGTTGTGATGTTATTCCCAATTCCGACTTCTTATTTCCAAGGTAAATGGAACGCAGCATTAAACATCACATGGAAGTAAAAAAAAGATGAATTTGCATTGATTATTTTTTCCACATCCCCAGTTGGTAACCCAGGCTTTCTGTTGTACATTTGCTGTCTCGAAACCATCATCATTCTCCAAGTATAGACAGACAAAATCCTTTCAAATCAGACATCTAGTTAATACAAATGTGTGGGTTTACACAAAAGATATCCTGCACCGACTCTTATCGCTATATATGGGTCAATATGCACTGAAACATTGCCTCTCATTGACGTCACCAACAAAAAAAAATCCTTCAAAAGAAATGATATGTTAGAGCACAACAAATAATGCGGGAAGGGAAACTACAAATCTCAAAGTGAAATTGTAGATTCCTGAGAAAGGCAAATGAAACCTCCTCTCTGCAAACGCAGTAAACAAACATGATTGATGGAAGCGCATGACTCATATCTGAGGACAAAAAAAGAAAAGGAAAAAAAAGAAAAACACAAAACTCCCCTGTGAGGTTTGAAGCAGTACTTTTTTTTATTTATTAAGTGGTTGGTTTTAACATTCTTGTCACATCTGAAAAGGCTTCTCTAACTCTTCTCTAGAAGGTGAGCTTAATAACATATTACAGCTGATGAGGAAAGAAAATGCCGAGATTTTTTAAACAAAACAAAAAAAAAGTCTCTTGAGGTTTGATTCTCGTCTCGACATATTCCAACAAAAAACCTCCTTCACAAAGGAATGAGATACAGAAAACTCCTCGTGGAACAACGCAAACAGTTTTAAACAGTGACGGAGTAGTCGGACATGTTCGAAGCAATATGGTCAACCACAACTATTATTAGAACTATTATTTATACCATCCGTGGAGGATGTACATATATACATGTTCTCCAGACCAGTAGCGTTTTCACTTATAAAAATAAAGTTTGGTCTTTTTTCCGTTTTGTCTGGTTTTTGTTCCATTTCATGGCTTTTTCTGTTTGAACATTAAGACATATATCTACATTTGGTCTTCCTCACATCACTCCTCCTCCCAACTCATGTGCCCAGTGTTTCAAAGACTACCTCGGGGTTCCTGTTGCTGTCATTAATAAACAAATGCAGCCCCCTTTTAAGTTTGAGTACAAAAGAAAAGTTCACAATTTGATTTTTTTTTTTGTTTGTTAATGGAACATGAAGTTTAATGTAAACTTTTAAGCTTTCTTTTTTTCCCGCGCCGTGTTGACAGCTCCCACATTTTGGCCCGTTGTAAACCAGAATTAGCACCACAAACTGTAAATTCCCAGCTGGTGCCATTACACACACACAAAATAAATCCTTCCAGTTAATAAGTTTATAATATGTAACGCGTTGTGGCTGTTACAGTAACACCTGTCTGCGTCCAAACAAACATTTCTCCTTAATAATGCACGCAGTCCCATCTTTTCTGCTCATTGTAAATTAGATTCTCACACATTAACGCAAGTGATTTACCGTATAGGGGGTATTAATGGTGTTAATTTGATAGTTTTGTTAGCACACCTTAGAGTTAACAGTCAAACTGAGCTGTTATGTTAAAAAGAATCCATATTTAGAAGAAAGTTAATGGGATTTAATCTATTCAGAAATTGTAAAAAATGTTATATCATAACTGTATTGTTTCAGATCATCATATTTAGCGCAATGTGTGGGATTTTTATGATTCTGTGAGTGAAAGTGTTACTCTTTTCCCTAAATGGTTAACTCATTTCAGAGCATACCTCCCTCAGTTCACAAGCCTCCTGACCGTTCTCTTATAACCAGGATACTACTGGGACTAATAAGACAGCTAATACATGGAGATAAAAACAGGGCACAGTCAAAGTAAAGGAAACAAACTTTACAAATGTTTTTTAACATGCAGTCAAACAAAAAAAAGGCAGAACATAACACAATGGACTTCTGGAAAGAAGATTTTTTTTTTAAAGCACACAGAATTTTTAAGGAAAAACTGAAAAATACACTTCAGGGTTTCCTTTACTTCGACCGTACCCTGTAATTAATAAACAATTCACTCCAGCTGCCGTTGGTCACTACAAAGCACATATAACTAAATCAGACTATGGACTGCATGAAGAACATTACAGCTGGACTTTTGATCTGTTTGCTTCTCAGTAGCAACATTTACATGAGAAGATTAAGGTCATTTTAAACCCTAAAGAGGCCCTGACACACCAAGCCGACCGTCTGAGATTTGAGCGTCAGTGAGCGTCTGTCGGACTAGTTTTTGCGGTGTGTCCCGCACTGTCGGCTCTAGTCTGCCCGTGCCGGAGACTTTTACAGGCGATTCAGCGTGTTGAATCGTCGGCGGAATTCGTCGGTGAGAGAAATCACTCTGATTGGCTGTTCAGATTAAATGAATCAGTACACGAGAAGAGAAACGGAAGTGACGAAAGCAAGCAAACGAGTAAAGTCAAGAGGGCACACACACAAGGCTCTTCTCATTTTTCATCTTCATCTCATCTGATCATTCCAGATATTTTCACAGCGACATGAACATCTGGAATGAAGCCAAGTGGTGAGTGAGAGTGGTGTGAAAATGGTCGGCAGACGCCGCTTTGTTTCATGTACGTATCATAACAACGGCTTGTATATCCGCTATCCGCCGTCCTCGGTCTTGAATGATGAATACAGACTACCGCTGCCTGCTGGTGTGGAGAGTTATTTCATCTCACGCATGTGCAGAACGTACATGGTAGTCGGCTGTTGACTGTAGTCTTTGCGGTGTGTTCGAAGGCACCTTTTTGACCACTGGCGACATGAGGCGACGTAATGGTCGGCCTTCGTCGCTGCTAGTTCTCTGATGTCCGTTTGGTGTGCCTGGGCTTTATAGGTGGAAACACTGTGGGTACGGTTTCTCTGTTAGATAGCAGGACACGAAGGTGCTCCACTCGTCCGTGGGAAAATGTCGGGGAAATGTATTATTTGTTGATCCGTCGTAATGTTGAGCAAGTGGTGTTGAATAAATCAAATTGCTAACCCCCTAAAAACACTATATAAGGTGTGAATATACAGAAAAGTGGTAAAATGCTAACAGCCAAGGACCCAAATTATGTTTTGTGTATCTGTGTGGGACTGTGTTTTCTCCAAAAAAAGAAAGAAAAAAAAACAATTATATTCCAGTCTATTTTCTGTGGAGGTCTCGATCCAGTTGATTCCCTCTATCATTCACACACACATACGCACACTCACTCACACATCCACAGTCTACCTCCATCCTTTTGCTACCGAGAGCAAAGCAGTACAAACCAGCCACCTGCCTTTGGATCTATATACACACTGTTGTAAGTAAACACAGCTATACTGTATATAGTAGTAGTGAATCTTGTGTTCGCTACAGTCTCTCCGAGGATAGCAGCGCCACCGTCCAGCTAGCTGGCTGGCTTCATAATGAAACTATACAACAAAAAAAAAAGAAGAATGTCAGATTCCAACAATATATTTGGTTCTGAAGTAAAGAGGTGGAAATCCTTTGTACTTCAATCGCGCTCCTTTTGTTTGTTTTCCTTCATCTTGCGCTTTGTGCTCATTCCATCCATCCGTTATTTTTCCCAAATTGAAAAGTTTTGATTCGCTTCTTCATTGTTAGCGGCTCGCTCGTCCGTTATCCCCGGCGGACTGTGAGAGAAGAAGAAGAGAAGGGAGATGAGGAAAGTGGGGAACAAAAGGAAGAATGGAGAGAGTTAAGGGGAAAGATCAAGAGAGAAAAAAGAAGGGAAGAAAGAGGAAAAAAGAGCAACAATTAGACAAAGAGGAAGATTTCTAATGAGCGGAGTGATACACGGGGAAATAAGCGAGAGGGAGGAAACAGCTGGTGAACGAGCTTGGTGGTCAATTAAAACCTGCAGAATGATTTCTTATCTCTGCCCGAGGGAATGCTCTTCTACACAAACATAAACACACACCTCTATTTCTATTGTCACAGCTCACACACACACATAGATATTCACAAAGTACACACCACACAGCAGCTTCTCTTTGTGGTTTCTGAATACACAACAGCAGCAGCAGCAGCAGAGAGAAAACAAGACGGGAGGAAATCCAGTGCGACTCAGAGGGAAACAGAAAGCAAAATGAGAGGAGGACGAGCAGACGGCGATGAAGAGGAGGGTAAACCCTCTGTGTTCTTACAGTGTGTGTGTGTTTCACCAGACCAGGGATTTGGAGCGGGTGCTGACTCCTTTCCTCCTGCTGGCTGCCGCTACCGCCGCGTTACGATGACTTCGCTTGTGAGACTCCAGGTAGAGCTGGCGAGACAATTTAAAGAAAAGATCAGTGAATAAACTAATACAGCACACAGATACGTGATATTGAGGTTAGTTTCATTACATTGATTAAACTACTAGTTTAGACATCTTTAATATATCAATATGCAGAATGCAGATAATGAGAAGGCCTGAATATCTCAGGTGTAAATACAGGATGTCATTATTTAGCTAACGTATTTTGATATATGAGCAGCAATTACCAATTATATTGATTGGTGATTAATCAACAGATTATTTTCTTCATTATTCAGTTCATTTTTGGGCCTTTACAGCATCAGAAAAAGAGGGGAAAATGTCCCTCTAAATTCCAAAGGCGTCTTTAAATGTCTTTTTTTCATCTGACCAACAGTCCAAAACCAGCGGGTGTTTAATTAACAATACATACAAAGCGGAGACAAACACCAGATCCTCACAACTTTTTTTGTTTTTGCTTGAAAAATTACTTTTAAACAAGTCTTCAGTTATCAAAATAGTTGATTTTCTGTCGATCAACCTATGACTTAATCGATTAATCGTGACCAGTTCTCAAAAAATTCAAAGCACTCTGATTCAAGTTAAATTACTTTCACTGTCAATTATTTTCTTGCCTAATCGATTAGTTGTCTGGTCTATAAAATATCAGAGAATGGTGAAAAATGTCGATCAGTGTTTCCCAAAGCCCAACATGACATCCTCAAATGTCTTGTTTTGTCCACAAGTCAAAGATATTCAGTTTACTGTCATAGAAGAGTAAAGAAACCAGAAAATATTCACATTTAAGAAGCTGGAATCAGGGAATGACTCAGACCTATTAATCAATTATCAAAATAGTTGGCAATTAATTTAATAGCTTACAACTAATTGAGTAATCGTTGCAGCTCTACTTTACAACATAAAAAAAAAAGTGAAAAATGACCCTCTGAAATTCCCCAAGCATCTTTAAATGTCTTGTTACATCTGACCAACAGTCCAAAACCTACAGATGTTTAATTTACAATATATCTAAAGAAGAGACAAACAACAGATCCTCACATTTGTGGAGCTGGAAACTGAGAATTTTTTAAGTCCAAGTTAAAATCAAGACCCCAATGCTTCATATAGTCTTTATGAGGGCCTACCACGTGGTGATAATCATTTTATTCACCACACTGTGTGCCCTGACAATGACCCGTTAGACTGGAATTGACGCAATGGATCATTCCACTACGGTGCTCTATTTTTGTTCTTTTTAAGTTTTTAGGTTCTTCTAAAAGAGGAGAGATTTATGTCAGTATTTAAAAAGTCAGTACCTTCTTGGCAAAGGCCCGTCCACACTGGTCGCAGGCGTGCAGGGAGAAGTTCTTGGTCACTCTGACTTCGGTGGAGGACGACGACCCCGTGCCGCAGCTCTCTGACTGGGCGTCGTGCCGTCGGGTGTGTGGCGTTTGGATGCTGGGTGAGGCGGTGGTGGTGGTGGTGGAGGAGGAGGAGGAGTTACGTAGGTGTGTCTGTTTTTCACTGCGGCGGGTCAGCGGGGGGCTGATGGGACGAGCCTGCTGTCTCTCCTGCTTGCGGGTGACGGGAGGGGACGGAATGAACGCTGGCGTTGAGACCTCCTGCTGTTTCCGAGTGACGGGTGCAGGAGGCGGGGCGGAGGAGGAGGAAGACGAAGAAGCGGAGGAGGAAGCTGATGAGGAAGCTGATGAGGTGGTTGGGGCAGCTTCTTGCTTGCGAGTGACAGGCGGTGAAGGAGAGGGGGACGGCGATGAAGAAGCGGGACGTCCGTTCACTTCCTCTTTGATGCCTGCGCTCGTCCTCTTGGTGGGGGTCGGGCTGCTGAGGACGACCTCGGCCAGCCTCTTCACCGCCCTGTTCTCCAGTTTGGGCATGATCTTGCCGAGGTATGAGGACGACTTCTTGTGGACCACGGTCACGTGACGCAGGACGTCGCGTTTGCGTCGCGACTCGTAGCGACAGAGGGGGCAGCGGTAGAACTTGATGAAGATGTCGTTGCCGTCCGTATGCAGCTCGATGTGCTTTGTTAAGTTCTGACGTGAGCTGAACTGCCGCTTGCACAGCTTGCAGAAGAGCTGCTTGAAGTCGAAACCCACCGACAGTTTGGTCGCTTTGGCGAGCACGCCCCCGCTGCACGTGTTGCCACTGCGCGAGGATGACGAAGATAAGGACGGCGTCATCTTTGGGCTCGACGGGGCCTCCTCTTCCTTCACCTTCATGGCGTTGGGTGCCACAGGGACACCTTTAGCTGACCCAGTGCTGTCGCTAGGAGACGGGGCCGGACTGCTGTCAATATCCTCCTCCTCCTCATCTTCATCGGAAGGATCTGCTACTTCCTCCTTCACTCGGACATTGTTGCTTGGGCCTAAGTTAGCACTGCTACTGTTAGGAGTGGCTGCCGGAGTAGAGGGGGTTGCTGTGGTTGCAGTGGTTGCAGTGGTTGCCGGGGTTGCCGTGGTTGCCGTGGGTGCCGTGGGTGCCGTGGTTGCCGTGGGTGCTGTGGTTGCAGACCGGTTACTTTTGGTGCTGTATATTTTGTGGACAATACGCATGTGTCTCTTCAACATGAGCTGAAATACACAGAAAAATCATTTGATACATCTTCAACATGATTATTCCAAATAATAAAGTACCACAAGATCAACTTGAGTGTAGCTTTTGAGACTTTTAAGACACCGAAAACTAGAAAAGCTTGAAGCTGCCGGTAGGACAACAAACAAACCTGAGAGCTGTAGTTCCTCTTGCAGAGCGTGCAGCGAGCCGAGGCCGGGGCCGCCTGCGGAGAGGCCGGGGTAGGACTCTGAGGTTTGGGCTGGTTTTGGTTCGAAGGCGTTGTTTTAGAGTTCACGGGGGTGGACTTGGAGTTGTTTCCCCGTGTCGGAGAGGCGCTGTTGCTCTTCCTGGGGGGCGTGACCTCCAGAGAGAAGGGCTGGCCGGGCCGCGAGGCGATGCTGGGCGTGATGGTGTCCCTCCGTAGGCCGCGATGCACCTCGTCGAAATGACGGCGTACGTTGGCTTTGGTGGCGAAGGTTTTGAGGCACACTGGGCAGGATTTTCCGGTAGGTGTGCTGAGAGTCTTTGGCCGCCCTTCAGCAACAACAACAAGAATTATTATTTCATAGGTTTCCTTTGAAAACATCTCTATGGAGCTGATCCCAAGACTAAACCTCAGCGAAATATTTCTTCCCCAGAAATGAATATTGAACACTTTAGAAACGTGCGGTCTTGATTTATTTATATGCTAAACAAAAATAATTATCTTCACTTTGTACATAACCACAATTTGCAATACCTCCACATCCAATGTGCTGGCATAAAACAAAGTACTGACAAATTTAGTTTTAGATTATTTCAGGCTGATTGTCTTGAAAAATCCACAATAACTATTCAGCTGAAGCAAGAAAAACCATCAGCATGACCATTATGTGTTGTGCTTCAATGTTAGAATACGTTTAATAAGTCAACCTCGTTGCTATGACCCTATGTCAACGTTTTTATTGTAATTTGTATGAACCAGTTGTGGAAGAAGTACTCAGATCTTTTACTTAAGTTAAAGTAGCAATACTACAGTGTGAAAATACTCCATTACAAATAAACGTCCTGCATTCAAAATCTTACTCAAGTAAAAGTACAAAAGTATCAAAATATACTTCAAGTACTCATTTTGCAGATCGGCCTTACTTTAAAAGTAATGAAGATATATAGAGTTTATTTATTGCTGGGTATTAAACTGAATCTACAAAGTAACTAAAGCTGTTATATAAATGAAGTGAAGTAAAATATTTACCTCTGAAATGTAGTGAAGTATAAAGTAGCATAAAATGGAAACAAGTAAAGTACAAGCCCCTCAAAATTGTACTTAAGTACAGTACCTGTGTAAATGTTCTTAGTTACATTCCACCACTGGTATAAACTCTTACCTTTCACCATAGAGAGGAGGCTTGTGGGAACCGTACGAGTCTCTGTGAACTTTCGGAGCTCTTCCAGTTTGGTCTGGTGCATTTTGCGGCAGTGACGTCTGATGCTGCGGCGCGAGTTAAAGTCCTGACCGCACAGACAACAGGAGATTGTCACATCCTCCACCTGGATGGTGAGAACAAAGAAGAGAAAGAGATTGACTGACTGTGTGGAAAATTAGATCATCATTCAGCACGCGAGAATGCAACACGCCTCAGCATTGACATTTATCTCTCAGTTAAAAGATGTACGTGCATTGACTTCCGTTGCATATTCACTCTGAGCACTTCCTGACGTGTCCAGTCACCTACCCCGCTGGTGGAGCCCTCGTCTTCAGGCGGCGGCTGCTCCTCTTTAGCCTCCTCCTCGGCCTCCCATCTCCTCGTTCCCGGATTGTGTCCCGGGCTGCCGTGGCTCTCTGGCTGGCTCGACTGGTTGTTGTCCGCGCCCTCCACTGATTCTCCTTCCCATGCTACCGGACTCTCTCTGGCACTGTGAAGGACGTTGAGACAAACAGTCAGAGACAAGGGAAGGCTGGCAGTAGCCTAAAATCCTCTCTTAGGTGACAAGACGTAAAGTCTATAGAGACCGCATGGCACAAACTGGATTTGTGTAGATGAAGCGTGTAGTTACAATACATTTTAATCCATCAGCAGACCACCTACCTGGCTATGGGCGATGGATATCTAGCCAGTTCCTCCTCTGTGGTGAGGTACTGGAACACGGCCTTGGAGGTGGTCTCAATGGGCTCCAATCGGACCACATAGTCTGGGTTTCTGGGATATATGGCGTCCAATAAATCCTTCATGGCTGCTTCACCCGATGAACCTAGAAATGATAAACAATCCAAACAATAAATAAACATTAGAGTAACTAGCAAAAATTAGGTTTAGTCCTAATTATCAGCAATATTATTTTGACTTTTTGTGCAAAATTACTATAAGAGTTCTTGACCAATACCAAGTTAACGCGATAATAACTCGTTAACACAAATTCATTTTATCGGCATTAATTTCTTTAACGCATTAACGCAGCTTGCGATTTTTAGAATGTAGCGGGCTCAACTTTAAAGCTAGATTATAGATATCATGGTATCATATGAAGCTAGAAAACCTAAAGAATCCGTTGGTACCAACCATGTCACACTAGCTTGTCGCGAAGGAGGCTAAATAACGCTCCAAACTTACGGTAAGTTTTGGTGAGGAAAAACTGTCATGGCCATTTTCAAAAGGGTCCCTTTACCTCTCAAGATATGTGAATGAAAATGGGTTCTATGGGTACCCACGAGTCTCCCCTTTACAGACAGGCAATATGTGATGTAGCTAATATTAGCAACATTAAGCTAATGTGTTTTTACTGATGAAATATAACAGGTGTGAGCTTGCCACAGCATTGGCATTTTACAAACATTCAGCAAATTGCTCCTCTTCTTTTTAGCTGTTTGACAGTTTATACGGGAATGAAGAAAACATATCTGAATGTGAAAAATGGTAACTTTAGCTTTGTGGAAGAGGACACAAGCTGGTTTTAGTTTCCCATTACTTCCTCTTGATGTTACTATGGAGCCACGTTTTACTGAGAGCACCTTTTAAAAAGGTACATTTAGTTTTGATATTAGGTAGTATAAGTAGGTAAGAGTGGGAATCACCAGAAACCCCACGATACGATATTATCACAGTACGATATTATTGCGATTGTAAACATTTTGTGATATGCTGAGTATTGCTATAAGATATATTGTCATATATTGCGATATATTACCTTTTTTCAAATTGCAAATCATGCAGTGTGTCAACATCTGTCTTAACTTATAAGATACAGTTTTCACTCTGTTCATCTCAGAGTTCTCATTCACATATCTTGAGGTCAGAGGTCAAGGGACCTCTTTGAAAATGGCTGTGTCAGTTTTTCCTTGCCAAAATTTAGCCAAACTTTGAAGCATCATTTAGCTGGTTGGTACCAATGGATTTCTTAGGTTTTGTAGTTTCATATGACACCAGTATCTTCACTCTAGCTTTAGGACTGAGCCCGCTACAACCTCTGAAAGACAGAATAGCAAAATATCATGATACTATGCTGTATTGATATTTTCCCTCACCCCTAGGAGTAGATAATGAACCCTAAATGGTACGATTTTAATTGGTGGAATGTATGAACATTCATTTAGCTGTGAAATCATCATCTGACACACAGTTTGGCCTGATGGTTAGCAAAATCATCCCATTAACTCTTAAAAGCCAAAGCATGTGTGTGCATCAGCAGCCCGTGTGTCTTCTCGAATAGTCTTTGAGCAAAAGACACTGAACCCCAACCTGCCTACTTCTTGTGGCAAATTGAGCATCACATAAAAAGACAACATCATCTCACCGAAGCCGGTCACCTCTTCTCTTCTATTCTCTTCTGTGTTACCGAACACATTTAAAATGCCCACAAAGGCGGCAATATGTGAATGTGTTTTTTTGTGTGACTCCATTTATGTGCTGAGCAGATGAGGGCTACAAAACATTTTCTGTTTGTGCACTTTTGGTTTGGCACATACTCTTATCCCCACAGACAGCGCTTTCTTTTAGAGTGAATGCAATTATTTGTGCCTCTCTAAAGCCTCCTTTATGTGGATATTCCTCCTTTGGTAAATGTGCAAGTTTATTTCATGCCATTCTTTACAACAGCAGATAAAGACAGGATGGAAAGAGAGGAATTGAATTTTTAGGCACTTTAAAAATGGACCACAAATCATCTCCGGAGACTGTATAGGTCCACTGTCAGGGCTGGGAGGTGGAAAATTGAGTGTTTTCCAAGATAAAAAACATCTTGTTTATCCAGTAGACCACACAATTAATGCCCAGCGTCTCAATGGTGGAAAACAGACACCAATTAAGTCATTTATCAAAATAACGATACGATACACCTTCAGCCACTGGTAATGGACTCCTGCGTTGATTGAGAAAAATTAAGCCGAGGAACAACTTGATTAAGACCACAAGAAAGAAGATTGTGATGAAACAAAGTTATTTTGCTTCAACAACAACAATCATTACCGTGGATGAAACGGTGCAAAATATAATTGATCGTTTGTGTTGAGACTGATTTCTCCTTTAGGAGGAGAGGAGAGTTGAATTATAGCACTGAAATTACTTGAAGAGCCTCCTCGGCTTCATCGTTTCCCTGAGTCTCACGCCACTTCTAAGCAGCAAAGCAATAGAGACGTGGACACATACTGTGGCTAATGAGAAGTAGATAAAACACAAATGCTGCCAGATCAAAGTCAATTTCCTTAGTGATATGAGAGGAGAGGAGAGAGACGAAACTGATTGATGGATTGAACATGTTACATGTGAGTTTCTGTGTGCGAGGGAATGAAAGAGCACTGTGTGCAGACAGAGGAGATAAGAGGAGAATAATGAGTAGGAGACAGATGGCGTGGAAGAGAGAGAAGAAACCATGGAGTGACTGAATATGAAAGTAAAATGTGGAGACGCCTAAGGAGATGTTAAAGTAATCAATGATTCTGTGCATAGCTTTGTGTGTGTGCTAACTAAACTAGGTGTGCATGGGACCTCAAGTCAGTTTGATCCCTGCCTTGTTCAGGGAGTCTCTATTTGCATTTGCATGTCCTCAGCACGCACTAAAGTTCTGGCTTTGGCTCTTGGAGACTGTGTTTCACCTATTCTGCCTATTGATTTTATAATCATTTTATCTTTTATGTTCTTTTGTGCTTCGATTTTTTTCAGAGAAGTTTATAAACGACTATGTGTAAGTATTCTAGATGTGTTGTGTGTGAGTGTCTGCATGCTGATGTGCGTCGTTTCACTAACCGTCGGGTTCAGGCAGCCGTGATAGGCAGTAGTACTCTTTGTGTGTGATGAGGTTGGGCAGGCCTCTGAACAGACTGCGACATATTTTACACTCAAAGATGGTGTCCACCTCCCTCAGCAGCATTTGCTTCAGCTGGCTGGTGCCTGCGAGACAAAAGAAAAGCAGGAGGGAGAATTATAAGACATGTACATACAGAATACTGTACAATTAACTGCAAAAAAAACTAAATCAATTTATATTTCTAGTCTTGTAGTTGTTAGAAAGGAGTCTGCAATGTTGTATACTGGTGGTGCGCCACGTTTCAGGCTGAGAAAGTGCACTGCACCTTGTAAAAACAAGGTTTGTTCCAATACAACTAAATGTTTAAAGAGGACCTATTATGCTTCTGTGCTTCTTCCCTTTCCTTTAGTGTGTTATAATTTTTTGTGCATGTTAAAGGTCTGCAAAGTTACAAAGTCCACGCCAAAGGGAGTTACTCTCCCCCACAGAAACACTGCTCCTGAACTGCCTGAAAAACCTTGCTTGAAGTCTCGCCTTTTCTTCCGCAACGTGGTGATGTCACCAAGGAACACATTTGCATAAAAACTGCCTTGCGGCAAGTTTGGCACACCCTCAAACAAATCTAGTTAGAGCGGAGCTGGAGCGGAGTCCGAAGAGTTTGGTTTGGTTGACCATTCACTACAGAGTGGGCCAGCTGATCAATCAGAGCAGACTGGGCTTTTTGGGAGGGAGGGGTCGGAACTCAAACAGTGTTTCAGACAGAGAGTGAAAAGAGGTGCTACAGCACAGCCGGTTTGAGAAAAGTAAAGCGCTTTTTGAACATTAAAGCATGTAAAAATATTCTAGTAGAAACCCAATATACAAGTATACACCTGAAAATAAGCAAAATAGGTCCTCTTTACGCGTTAATATCTTGCTGAACAGTTCAAATATGGAAAAAATAACTGTAAACTATACGCGTTTATATAATCTCATATCATCAACACTGCTGAGAAAACTGGAAAACAAGCGATGCTTGACCCACGAAATGATCATTTTGTATATCAATTACTCACCCAGTGATACCTTGAATTCTTGAAACGTTGTTTTATTCGCATGCCTCCACGATGAACGACAAAAATGGAGATAATTCTTGATGAATTGAAGTAAATGGGGCCGCGTTTAACAACAGCAAAACTATATCAAAACATCTGTTTACAAACTCTCACACAACTCGTGCAGTATAATCTAAGTCTCACTTATCCAGTCGTATGTTCACTACTTCCCAAAAATATGCATCTTCACTAAATTCTTGTACTATTGTCATTGTCATATTATGTTTATATTGTTTTCCTTTGTTCCTATTGTTGTTTGCTTTGTATCAATTTGTATTTAATGCCTGTTCAGCACTTTGGGCAACTGCAGTTGTTTTTAAATGTGCTATACAAATAAAGTTTGACTTGACTTAGCTAAAAACTTTGCTATTTAAAACACTTCTGTATAAACAGTCCCGCAATTGCGCAGGCGCGCTACTCACCCTTGCGAGTAACGTTTAAGCGGAAGTGTTTGGGAAATAGTGAACATACGACTGGATAAATGAGACTTGGATTGTACTACGCAAGTTGTGTGAGAGTTTGTTAACGGTTGTTTTGATATAGTTTTGCTGTTGTTAAACGCGGCCCCCCATTTACTTTGATTCATTAAGAATTTTCTGTTTTTCGATTCTCCATTCACCATTGAGGCATGTGAGAAAAACAAAGTTTTCTTCACCAATTCAAGGTAACACACGGTGAGTAATTGATATACAAATTATCATTTTGGGGGGTGACATTTCTTTAAACAGAGAAAAGAAGCCGTTAAATTCCAGTCTGTATAAAATGCCTGTGAGGTAAATTTACCTCCACCTCTCTCACTAACATTTTAAAGGACTCTGATGATGATTGCCCTCGTGTGAAGTGCTACTCCTGCGTCAGTGCTGTCATCACCTGCACTTTGTCCGCCATTGACGTCAGCATGCTGACTCATATGTTCAATTTCAACTCAATTTGATCATTTGGTAGTACGCAGTGCTTTGTTGGTTATCTGACTCATGTTTGAACACAAAAAAGACAAACTCCTCTGTAGTAGCAGCATGTATTGTATATACGCACACGTTTCAGAGTAAACACTGTTAGGGTGACTCACACAGATGTCAGTATATGTGCAACACACATACACAAAACATGTATTGTGTCCTCTCACGTGTCTTTTTTCCCCTCTTTCAGAATTGTGTGTCCTTGGCATCTTTTGCTCTTTTGCCACTGGCTCAGTAAGGAAGCAGCCGTGGTGTGTGCATGATTGTGGACCACAACAGCAGCGGGTAATAACCACGCTGACCCGCGATATTATGGTCCCGCCTGGGAGCAGTGGCAACCAGTGACAGTCTCAACCCTTGAAGGAGCTTTGGTTGTCGCGCTAAAGTCAACACGGCTGGCTCAGCAACAAGAGACAAAGAAAAAAGCAGCAGTTTTAAAAAAGCTATGTTGTGCTTGCATACTTCGATAGCTCTTGTATGACACAGGAATTGGAGCTGCTGTGTTAAGGTACTGTTAATGCAAAGCAAGTACTTCCTGCTACCGTTTTTTAAATGAAATGCTTCCAACCAATGGAAAGCTTTCATTGTGAATCCGCTAGAGGAAGCGCTAAAGTGATATTTCTATTCAAAATTGGTCTACATCAAATACATTCTTGTACACTCTTCTTCTTTTTCATTTTCTTGGTGGTTCAGTTTTTAATATTGCAAGGGATAAAGATGCAGTCAGTGTCATTGCCGTTATCAGGAAAAACACTATGCGGTGCCTGCATCATGAATAATACTAAATAAAAAAATGAATAGGATAATAAGAAAACGCACAGACACAAACCTGAACGGAAGCATTCAATTATCTGCTGAATCCCAGATTTGGAGGTCTGCAGAGGCTGCTGAAGCAGAGGAGGATCGCCGGGCTCCGCACAGAGACCTGGAGAACAGGAAAGAGAGAGAGAGAGAGAGATAGCATTTTATCAAAGCCAGCATATAATTGCATCACAGTATGACAGTGTTGGAGAAATAGACCATCACCTGGGAATTCAGGGGGCCTGGTAAGACATAAAGTATATTGCAGTGTGCTTGAAGGGTACACACAATCACAGTCACACAATGAGGTCTGTCTGAGACAGTGATTCACTCTGACGGCATTACCTTAACACACACACAAACAACAGATACATACAGACACACAAATAGGCTACGTTCAGACTGCAGGCAAATCTTTAAGACAGACTGTCCGCACTGTTATTTGTGATCAGATTGGATTTGTTGTCAAGACATCACCAACCTATCTGCATGGGCTGCTGTGGTAACGACGTAGGCGTCAGAAACTACGTAGCTACGCTGGGGACGCAGCTTTCCAAAGCGGAAGCATTCGTCCTTGAAACAATCACGCTGTCAAGTTGCACCGCAGAACTCCTCCGTCGCTGAGTTTGTCTGGTGCGACGGAGGAGGCTGGTATACATTGCGAGGGGGGAAGCAGCAGAAAGTGAAAGCATGTTGCTTTTCAATTTTATTTTTTTCTGTGTTTTCTCTTTTCCATTGTGATTTGTTAAATTAAAAAAAATGGAAATATTGTACCTTTGAATCTTGTATACCATATTATACATCTCCGCCAATAAAATGTGTTTAAAATTTTTTTTTAAAAAGCAGAAAATTTATTTCGGCATCTGTCCACGGACTGTTGTTCTCCATAGCGTTCTGCTAGTAGCAACATGGATTCTGCGAAGCACTTCCACACTTTGAAATTTAATTTGAGCGGCCAGAACATCCAGACTGAAAAATCCAATCTCTGTAAAAATCCAATTGGAATCACATTTCAAACCACCTCCAAAAATTGTTTTTCATTTGTTTTTTTTGCTGTCCAGACTTTCTTAAATCAATCTGGATCACAGACTGTTTATAAGAAGTGGACGTTGTCACCGTGACGTCACCCATTGGTTTGTGGACTGCCATTTTGAAGCCTCGAGTTTGGCAATTTGACCGTTGCCATCTTGTTTTTTTTGCAACCAGTAGTACAACCGAATGCTGAATAAGATGTTTTCAGGCGACCAAAAAGGTTAAAACTAACTTTAAAAAACTGAAAACAAACTGTTAAAGGGTTAAAGTTGTAAGACAACGTTGTGGTAGCGACCTGTCAATCACAAGGTAGCCCCGTCCTAAAGCATCCCCTGCTTTATGGTCTATTTGACTCTAAATGAAATAAATTTAAATTTACTAAATGAACATCATGCTGTATTGAAGAAGACTTGAAACTATCGATTGAGACCATAAACTCATGTTTACAATGTTTACTGAGGTAATAAATCAAGTGAGAAGTAGGCTCATTTTCTCATAGACTTCTATACAATCAGACTTCTTTTTGCAACCAGAGGAGTCGCTCCCTGCTGGCTATTAGAAAGAATGCAAGTTTAAGGCACTTCTGCATTGGTTTCACTTTTCAGACCCAGAGGTTGCTGCCTGATCTGGATATGCCAAAAAAAACGGATTTGAGCTGTCAGTCTGAACAAGGCCACATAGTCACACACACTCAAGGGTGACTATGAGAAAGCAGGTCATCTGTCTTTTCCTTATAATTTCAGTACATCATTAAATACAGCTGAAGTGGGAGTGTTGGCAGACATGCAATGGGGGGCCGAGGCATGCTGATGACAAATTTTCTGGTGCTTCGTCCAACTGTGTTCAGAGCCAGCTAGCGCAGCATCTGACACTTCAGCTTGGGTGTCACACAGTGCCACTTTATCAGCCACCTGACCAGGAGGAAATTGATGCGAATTGGAAAATGTTTTGCTTTTTCTCAACCTCAATCACCAGGGAGTGCAGGGTCAACTCGAGAACAGCGACCTTTATGCTGGTAGGGATCAAATGCTTTGTTTGAGTTACTGACAATAATACTGTAAGGGCACTGAGGAAATCACATTTCACCCTTCACATTTGTAAGCTTTATTGATCTAGAAATTCTAAAAAAAATCCCACTATTTCACTCACTGCAACCCATAGTTGTCAATAATAGCATCAGGTAAAATGTCTAAAATAAAAGTATGTGCAATATATGCAATTTAGTTCAGAGATTTATGCAAAATCTTCCATCTTGACTAAAACGTAGGAAACAAACTCATTCTGCTTTTCGAAAACAACACAAAAACACATTTTCTGTTTGGAACAGAGAAACACAGAAGATAATTTAACAGATTCGCCTTCAGGGTGTTATTTTTACCTATTGATTTAAGTGCCAAACAATTTTATTTTTCCTTTGTATAGAAGATTAAAAATAAAATAGGAGTGGGGCCACGGTTCCTGCATTATTGATGCGAGCCGACTGCGGCTCCATGACCCACGATGGGCTACTAAGATGGATTGCGGGGAGTCAAAGTGCTCTCATTCTACCTGCTTTCATGCATTTTCATTATTCCAGCAACTTAATTGTTACATCAATGCAATGTTAACGTTTCATGGTGATGGGCGTACAAACAGAGGAGGGGTAAACGGCCTCAAGAGCAGACCACACAGACCCTGTAATCACCTCAAATGCCTGAGTCTAATTTCTCCCATTATATCGATGTGAAAGAAGGTGACGGGGAGAACATCGTTTCTTCTGCAACAAAAGGAGCATTTTGTAACAGTGACGTTCGGGACAAAGCTCCAAACAAAACACTGTCAATGTTTCCAGCTGAGACAAATGTCCACTGTTTGTTGCCCGAAAACTACAATTTATGTTCAGCCAAGATGCACCATTGTCAGAAGACAATGTGCTTTGTTAATTCATGCCAACATATATATTAAATGATTTTAGTCTCAGATTTATTTTTTCAGTTTTGTTCTATCCAAGATTAAGTTACTTCTGGTCAGATAACTAGAAGTGGAGACCTTGCATGTTCAAAAGCCTTTTTGGCCCCACATATGCTTGAATGCACACACACACACAAGCACACACACCCATACTACAGGGTAAGTAGTGCAACATGTGTGTGTGTAGGTGAGTGAGAGACAGACAGAAAGCAAAGAGACCAGCAGACAGACTGACACACCCACAAAGACGCAGACAGAAAGAGAGCTGGAAATGTGAATGACAACTGTGTGAGCGGGTTTGACAGAGAGCGAGATGGAGATTATGTATTAATGTGTGACAGAATGTGTTTTTCCCCCGTCCCATCCCCCAACACCTCTCCTAGGCAAGCTGCTATAATCCCAGCGGGGCAGGTCAGCGACCCGCCGACCTCCACGCCCCCCCCTCCCTCTGCAAGAGGGTCAAAGATCAACCAATCAGAAACGTCAGACCACGCAAACAGCTTCCTTTTACTATGAGTGGCGCGTTCCTTGGCAGCACTGTTAGAAATGAACTCACAGTAGCGGGTTTTACATGTGAATCAAGACATCTACGTGTGTTTTTTGAAGGAATGCTACGGTGAAAGAAAAGCAGAGAGGAACATGGGTAGCCGAGCCAGAAGGAAGGAAGGAAAGAAACAAACATGTCAGCATTCAGTAGTAAACATTAATCATCATAATTGCAGCTTTAATAGTCATGTAGCACATTTTAGAATCCAATACCAATGGGTTAGCGTGGCTTTAGGGTCATGAAACACATTAGCTGTCAACTGAAGCAATAATACAAAATTGGCAGTGCAGGGTGCCTGTTGTTTCAGAACAAGATCAACTTGAGGCCTTGTCCACACATACACAGGTATTTTTTGTAAACATAGATTCTCTTATGCATTTTGGCATTTTTTTGTCCACACCCAAACTGCATTTTAGGTTACAAACAGAGCTTTTGTAAAACTCCGGCCAGGGTGGAAATTTTCAGAAACTCAGTTTTCAATGTTGACGAGTTTTTGGCGTGTAAACGTCAGAGTGTGCATCGTAATCTCATTTGTGAGGCGTTGCTAATGAGGCGACATGTCATGCAACGGCGGCATAAATATTCCCACGAATGGCGGATGTGGCCAAATAACCCTGTCAACAGGACTTTTCACATGTTTACATAATAAATGTACAGTTACTCTTCCACTATATTGAGGAACAGAGGCGTCAGAATGCGCTACAGAGGTCACTGCCAATGCAATACTCCCACGACACAGAACCTGTCGCTGGTGTGCGTGTGTCCCAACCTGCCCGCTGGCCTTGACTGTGCTTCAGTTGTGTTTCTGCGTTTTCATCTGGATGGAGATTTTTTACGTGTACGTGTGGACTAGGTCTGAGAGAGACGGGTAAGTGTGGCCTAATTTTGAGTCATCAAAATTTCTGTGGATACATGAGTTACACCTCAGACAGCAATATATCCATTCATTCAAGCCATATCTTTTAGGAATCTTATTTTTTTTTTGAGAATACAAATTGTACAGAATACAGTTTGCCAGAAATGACACCAAAAACATCGGTAAGCATTCTCAAATTATGGCAGAGATAGTATTACTTTTGCAGTCACCCTGCTGCCATCTAGCGAGCAATATTCAGAAGTATCCGCTGCCATACCATCAGACTACAGAGCAGCTTCTTCCCTCAGGCTACAAGACTCTTAAACTCATCCTCCAGCCTCCACCGTTTTGTTTTTCTTATGTTGTAAAATGGGTCTACAACTGCATTTCGTTGCCCATACCTGTGTTGTAACATTGAACCTTGGACTTTGATGAAAAGTTTAAAATACAACTTTCATAAATGTTTGACAATGTTTGCAGAGCCTCTTTTGGTTTCCATTTCTTCTGTGAGGACACACATCATTTGATCTCATGTGGAGCAGACAGCCAGCCGTGCTCTGATGCTCTGGCAGTGAAGCTACGCTAGGAGGCTGACAGACAGTTTTAGCCTGTAGGTGGATGAATCAAAGCAGCAGGAAGTGCAGTGGGAAGAAAACTTTACCCACCTGTGTTATGACCGTAGCTGCCGGCGCCGGTCTGCTGAAGCAGCTCCTCGGTCTGGCAGATCTGGTCCCTGGTGTTACTGGTGCCGCTATCGTTGGACTCAGGCAGCAGAGGGGGAATGGGCTTCCACAGAGGCTTGCTCTGGAGCTGGGCCGCGGAGTCGTCCTTTTCCTCGTCGTCCATCGGGGTTTCCTTCTGGTCCAAGTTCTCCGACGGCGCCTCAGCTGAAGAAGAGGTCTGGAGCTGGGCTTGATCAGAGGACTGGTCTCCTCCTCGGGGCTCCTCCTGTGGTGGAGGCTGGGTGTCTGCTTCCTCCACCTCTGTCTGAGCAGCATTCTGTGGGACCAAAACCAGACATGAAAACATGAGCTATAGAAAAAGGAGGACACAAATCAAACATAAAATTATAAGCCACTATGTGTATAATTTTTATGTCATTATAGCGTCTTTGTTTGTAGAATAATGAGACAAAAATATGTGAAAATGGTGCAATCTATGTGTTGCTTTCAGTCAAATAATCTATGGGTAGTGAGGGAAGCAGCACACATTGCTGTCTGCCACAGTGAATACTTTCTTCATACTAACACTGGAAGGCGCCAACGTCAGAAATGTTCAAATTTGATACATAAAGGGATAGTTTGGGTGTTTTGAAGTGGGGTTGTATGAGGTACTTATCAATAGTAGGTTTGGAGAAACAGACAGGAGCATCGGCACCGGAGCAAAGCAATACAGCGCTGTGTCCGGGGATGGCAGAAAAATGCATTTTAGCCTCCTAAAAGAAAAGCTCACCTAAAAAAAATTATATATGTGTTAAAGCGTACACTATATTTAGAATATTTTCCGACGGCGAACTGAACTGAAAGTGAAATGTATCTATACTGTTTTTGTCATCTGAGACTGCTAGCTTTGGAGAGAGCATAGATACGTTTCAATTTCAGTTCAGTTCCCCGTCAGAGATGGGAAGGGCTGTCTGATAGCAAGATAAAGCGGTGAAAATACTCTCTAAACATAGCGTACACTTAAACAGATATACATTTTTTTAGGTGAGCCTTTCTTTTAGGTGGCTAAAATACAGTTTTCTGCCGTCCCCGTCCATAACACTGTATTACTTTGCTCCCGTGCTGGTACTCCTGTCTGTTTCTACAAGCTAGGAGCACACCGGCTGTCATCTACTGCAGGTAATACGCCAACTATTGATAAGTACCTCATACAACCCCACTTCAAAACACCAGAACTATCCCTTTAAGAAAGAGAGACACGAGCAATCTAGTCCTAAATAACTATTACTTTAAACACAAAGCACACAAAAATCGTATAAATGAAACTTGATCATAAATAAATAAACACTGGCATATATCCAACAGAGTGCCCATCATAAATAAAATTAGCCGCCACCTCTTGCTGTAAAAATCCATATTGTTGGACAGAATGAGGAGTCGCAGCAGGTGGGAGAGTGTGTGTGTGTGTGTGTGGTTGTCATGTCTCCTGAGGACCAAGAGATTTTGTGGGGGGACATTAACCTTGTCGCACTAAAGCCACCCTTCAGCAGATAAGTGACTCCACACCAAGCCTTCAGTGTGCGCACATACATCTGTCTTAGCGAGAGTGTGTGTGTGTGTGTGTGGAGCTGTGTCTCTTGACCAGACCTCCTCTCTCTCTCCAAGTCCCCAATCTTTTCTCCTCTCCCACCCACCAATTTATCCTCATTTTCTCTCTGTGTCTGTCTCTCTCGCTGCTCGTGTCCCCACTGCCCTTGAAGAGGGATAAATGACTCCACCGTTCAGGCACATTACAGCACATCACCACAGGACGAGTGGGCCACTTGGACACGAACTCGCGGTGCGTACCACGGCATAATCAAGTGACCGTAAAATAGCTTAACAGTATGTTACGCGTGCTCAGTGAACCCATCTGTGCAGCACAACACACACAAACCATTACAGCCACTGAACACAAACACTTTTATCTCAAACAGTTGATCATGCTTCTTAATGATTTCATGAAAATATTACATTTCTATATTACTGTGGCAAGAAAAGAAAAATTCAGCATCTTGACTGTACAGGTAAAAAGAAACATCAGGGAGTGCCACCATTGAGTTAGCATATGGATTTATCTGTCAGTCAATCAATCAACTATTAATGCCTCATTTTTGTATTTTTCATTAGGAAGTGGTGAACATGGAGCATGAGAAGGGTGCTGATTAGAGTAGGTGGACGCCATTAATTTCCATTTACTGCTCGATAAAACTACGAGGTGGAACGAAGAATAAAATAGACAGGTGAAACCTGGATTAAACAGGGTGGATTATAATTATTATTATGATTGATTATTCAACATGATTATTTTTCCATATACCTTACATCAAAGTATGATCTCATCCGTTACTTTCAAAACAAATACTACGTGACAGGCAAGTACAAAGTACATGCATTAAATGAGCAAGTACTGTTTCTGAGGTGCCTCCTAGAATATGTGAATGCATCTCAATACAGTGACTTTGATTTTGTTGCCTGGTGATTGAGCACAAACTGCTCTGTACCTCATGCAGGTGAAGGCTGTGGCATAAAGAAAGTATAAGGTAATTTCCCTGAGCACAACAAAAAGCGTAAGACATGAATAAACAAAGAAACAAAAGTATTTGCATACAGTGATGGTTTCCAGAACAAAGACAGGGATAGGTCTGGTCTAACAGGATGAGGGCTGTGTCTCAATTCGCGCACTTCCATACTTACACTTGCTATTTCAAGTGCCCAAGTGTGTTCACACTGAGAAGTATGGCAAAATGCAGTGCACTCGAAGTACCAGGATGTTGTACTCAAAACGGTCAAAAAGTTGAGTGTGGAACGCTGGACACTTCTCACCCTCAGCGGTCGTCATCTTTCCTACGTAGCGCAAGGGGAGGGGTCATCAACTTATTTCAAACTTGTGAAAATGGCGGAGGATGAGGCTGCATTGGTTGCGATTGAGACGGCGAACTCCGAACTATACAAATTTAAGTTGTACATGTGTTTTTTTCACCTTAGTACCACTATACTATAGTCGTATATATGCCATTATTGGGATGATTTATCAGTCTGAATTGAATTACTGCCGATACGGCGTAATGTCCGCAGCAGCTGATCTACCGAGCTTCCGGTTAGTTCTGTGTGCGATTTGAGATTACGCTACTCCGTCGAAAATTCACGCACTACGCAAGTATCCGAATTGAGACACAGCTTAGTTCCAAACTAAAACGAAGCTCAATGGAGATAATTTCATTAAGCCAGGATGAGTTTAATCCTTATCCAGGAAACTGGTTACATGTTCTTCTGAGCACATATTGTGACTAAAGTGTAAAGTGGTGGTTACAAATTGGTGGTTTTATATGCTAATAGCTAGCACAGTGTCTGGTAAACAAGGATAGAGGCATTCAGATGGAGCATATTTAATAATTTGACATGTGTAAAGTGGGATATACTGTACACTCATCAGCAGAGCATCAAATTAGAGTTTATCTCCACTGACACACAGAGAGTACAATATGCTGTTCAAATGACACAGGTGGGGGTCCAGTTAGGTATCAACATAAAGGAAGTGTGTTTTCCACAATGTGACAGTGAAGGGAGTGAAACTGGACAATAATATTCAAACTTCCAGTACCTCGAGTCTGCGGAGGCAGTGAGAGTTCTTCCTCCTGGTAGACTTCTGGACCCTCATCATGCCGCCAAGAGTGACCTGCTGCACCACACGCTCACGACCAGCTCACTCCTGTAACCTGCAACAACACAACCACATGAGCCAAGAGGAATACACTTCATGAAAGACAAATGCTGCTGGATGGACTTTTAAAACAAAAAATGCTTATTTATGTCTGTACCTGAGCTTAGTTTTTCAAAATAGATAAGAAATTACAGACACTTCTCATGTTTCATCTTTGCTCTGTTTGCTTATGTATGGATTTACACTTAATGGCTAACTGTTATCTGCAACAACAAAACTTTTGCTAAGAGCTGTGTGTGTGTGTTCATAGCTGCACTGTAACTACACACAGTCTACCCGCTGCATCACTGGTACATTTAAATACAAGAGGATAAAGCAATAATTAGGCCACATATGGTATTATTGGAGCCACACATTTGAAGATTATAAAAGCAATGGGAGTGTTAATAGACATGTTCATTCTCTTACCACCAGTGGTGGAATTAACTAAGTATATTTACTCAAGTACTGTACTTAACATTTTGAGGTATTTGTACTTTACTTGAGTATTTCCATGTTATGCTACTTTATACTTCTACTTCACTATATTTCAGAGAGAAATAATGTACCCAAAACAAATATTTAAGAGCTATAGTTACAAGTTACATTTCAAACTAAGCATTACCATACAAAACATAATGATCAATTCATCAAATATGATCTATTATTACCAAAAGCATATGAAGTAGTTAAAATGAACTCCACCTTGACCAACTACAACATTAAAGTACTGCTCACATACTAGTACATCAATAAAAATGATTCAATAACACTGACAGTAGCCACTCTGCATTATGAGTACTTTTACGTTCGGAATGCAGGACTTTTACTTGTAATGGAGTATTATACTGTTACTTTTACTTAAGTACATGATTTGAATAGTTCTTCCACCACTGCTTGACACAGACTATGGTATAACATGAACTTTACAGATTGTAAATGTTACCCAAATGAACTTTTCCAAACATCTTCCACATCTGTAAGCCATCACAAAAAGAGTGAGTGTCCTCGCAGGTTGGTGAGCATGTAATGATAGCCTATTCGTATGTACCACAATGCAATAAAAACATAGTTTACTGTGGGTATGTTTTAGTTTGCTGTTTTTAGACTATTGTGTTCTGACATCCACAAATGTACCAACCAGATCCTTTTTAATTCAAAAAGATTAAATTAGATTAACTGCCAAACAAGATTTATCATTAGAAGGAACAACAAAATGTCACTTCTGTTACACCACCACACATTTCTGTGTGGATATTTATTGTGAAAGCATGTATAATGCATTAGAAAAACACACAGTAAACATACTGTAACAGCTTTGTATGTTTACAAGCTGTGGAGTGCTTAGAAACCACCAGGCTGCAAACTGGGTCTAAATATAAAAACAGAACTGAATATTTTAAAAAAAAGGTCACAGTAATGGTTTCCCATAATGCTAATTTGGCTGCTTGTCATATTTCTGGCAGGACAATTAAACCCATGTTACCTGCACCATTACTCCCTATGAGGCACACTATCAACGCGTGCATTAAAATGAGTACTCTGGCCTTCCTAACAAACACTAATGCTAATGGCTATAATGCTTTTCCTAGAGGAACTTACAGTGCTGGGAACACTGTTACGGCTGCATTAAACAACTATAACAAGTGATTCTATGCAAATAAGTACTGCTGTAGCCAACATGCATATATAATACATGTACAGTATATGAAGCACAAAAGCACTTCTACTGGGGATAACCTGTGTCTGAAATATGTACTGGGAGTTGGGATCAACATATTTCTGGTTTATTACTCTGGTATATATTTGGCATATTAGAGAACCAATGTCAGGGAGGATATTTTAACCACTTTTCATTCTGTTGTATCCTCTACTGGGCATTAAATTAACATCCCTGGGACAACCTCACAGTGAAAAGTAGTCTATGAGTCCCCGCTTACTAAGCTAATGTAATTCACTATTGATAAGCCTAACCTTCAAATAACAATTGTGTGCTTTATTTCATTATAATTTATTTATATGACAGCATCAATGGTGAAATAACATTCATTGCTGCCCTCTAGTGGCTGTCTCAGTTAAAACAGCTCGGTCCAACTCATTCACTCACGCCAGACGCACCTGACACCACACTAGTGCTCAAATCCACTGGTTCAGTATCACATGTTTTAGCTGCACTATGGCACTGTTTTCTGATTTGTTACCCTTTTGTCATACCTACTAGCAACACTAGGCCAGCATTAGCTGCCACCAAGGTTAGTGAACCAACTGATAACTAAAAGAAATTGACATTTTTTGACAGTGGATTAATAAAAAAAAAAAAAATGCCCCAAGAGTCAAATGGTGGATTAATTAGATGAGCTGCAATTACAGGTGCTTAAAGCAGTTTGGGTATGACATGCCACGGGTGTCCCAGACTTATGGAAACTTAAAACAAGCCGAGAGCAAGACAACAGCAAACAACTGAGCAGGATATGAGAAAAGAGAAAGCATTGATCTTTAATTAAAATAATCTCTTCTGCGCCTGGGGCCAACATAAATTAGTTAATACTGTGATTTTATGGTTAACTATCGTAAAGTAGTAAATACACAGACTAATAGCTAGAAAATGTTCATTGCGGGGAAACTTGGATTAAAAAATAATTAGAAAAATCTGACAGAAATGGAAATATAGTTTAAGAAATTGAACTGTAGAGCTCGCACCTACACATAACAGTGAAGTTACACTGTAAGTGTGGCGTGAACATCACATGCTTTCATGATACAGCCAATGCCAGATGCACAGGCATGTCCACACTTGGGTAGATTTGTAGTACCGCTTGATCTCCAGCAGAGAGAGACAAAGCTTGCACTTTAAATGTGAGTTGAAAAGTTTTGTAGTCTGCTGATGTTTCCAAAAGACAAGACACAGAGTAAAGCGGAACACAGTCAAGGGGCCACAGAGAGGTTGCACCGACGTATGTCTTAATGCAAAAGGATGTGATTTAGCTTTACTGTTTAACTAACCCATGCACACAGATGGAGTTCTGCCTGGTAATTATAGCAGCCGAAGCAAAGAGGAGCAGGTGAGCAACTGCACAACTTCACCAACCAAATGATCTGCCAGAATAATGTCAACACAAAGCCACTGTGTACATGAAAAGACAAAGGTCAGATTGCTCTTATTGCCTTGTAATGGGAAATTAAATGCTTTGTTGGGTAACAGCTGTGTAAATCATGTTATCACACAGGTATGGTCCTGAACACAGCGGCATCACTGTGATTAAGAAAAGTTTTTGCATGGAATTAAAAAAAAGTTCAAAATGTATAGTTTGTTCCTGAATTAAAAAAGCTTTTTAGCCCTCTGTAACAACTCGTTTTTCTTTTTAAATTCAGATTGGACACATGAAGCAATCTTCTTTTAGTAGATAGGATGGACCAATTAAAGGGATAGTTCAGGTGATTTCAAGTGGGGTTGTACGAGGTACCTATCCATTGTCAGTTGTCATCGTATTTTAGCCACCTAAAAAAAAGGCAATATCAATATCAGTTTAAGTGTAGGTCATATTTAGAATATTTTTGCCAGTTTACTTTGCATTGAGACAGCCCTTTCTGACAGGGAACTGAAGCCGTATCCATCTATGCTGCCTCAATTGGTTTGTTTGTGCTATTGTGTGATTTTTGGAGAATCAAAACTAACCCTTTAAAACACTAAAGTCAAATAATGACACAAACAAACAAACTGATTGAGACAGCGGTAAACCAGCAACTAAGACGCAAGCGAGGTAAAATTACTGTTTTTTTTTCAATGGACTCTGGTTGCTTTGGCAAGAGAATAGATAACAGCTTCAGTTCCCCGTCAGAAACAGACTGTATAGCTGTCTCACGGCAAGGTAAACTAGCGCAAATATTCTAAATATAGCCTACACTTAAAGGTGTAGACTGTTTGTAACTTCTTACACGTATAAATCAATCCGGGTTGGTGTCCCACGCGCACTAGCATGTGGCTATGCTGTTCAGACTCAGACTCCAACACAAACTACACGGAAGCACCAAAACCACAAAGTTCTATCTAGTGAAGTCCGTCCCTTAAACAGTGTTGGCCGCGGTCGGAGGACGCGGGGAGACCATAGCTTTGTTCTCCAGGGACGGAGTCTCTGCTGTACTCTGCTCCTCTACCTGCCCGATTGCCTTAACTCACACACCACGCTCGTTGCTGGCTAAAATATGTTTTGCTGCCGGCCCCGTCCACAGCAGTGTATTGCTGTCTGCTTCTCCAAGCTGGGGACGTGCCGAACGTTGTCTTCTATAGGTAATACACTGACTATGGATAAGCACCTCATTCAAACCCACCTCAAAACAGCTGAACTATCCCTTTAAGCACTGTACAATAACATGACAGCATGAGAGGCTACTTGCAGTGATGGAGCTGTTGCTGTTATAGACACCTGACTGGAGTTGAGCCTCAAACAAAGAGGAGCAAACAAGGAAACGTTCAAACAAAATGTGGGTAATAAAAGTTGTTTTTAACTTGTTCCACACAAAATGTAGTATCTTATATCCTGCACAGGCTTTGGCAGGATCTGACACATTGTGCCACAAACCACAGTTGCATCAAAAAGTGTGTAAAAGGTGAAGAGACACAGGAGAGATGCTACAGGTGGAGTCTTTATTCCTGAACCGTTTCTGAGCTCAGGTTTTCCTTGTTGAGGTTTAATAACTGTAATGAAGACACAATTCATTTAAACAGGAACCATTAGATAAAAATAATTTATATTCTAGCAAAATTAAGGTCGGGGATATTAATGCATTATGCACCTTTCCAGGTTCTATTTATATCAGGGAGGGAGATTAACACTAGCCATTAACTACAATGGGAAATTATGAGCGGAAAGTCTGTCAAATACCGACTACTGATGTCAGGAAACAACCTCATTTAAACGTTCTAACAAAACTCAAGTTAAGATTAGTTGGTATAATACTCAAAGACGATGATACATTTCAAACTCAAGTCCCTCTGTTATCCTTCATGCTCTCCTCCTCCTCTTGCTCTCCTCATCTTGGTTGGATTTTCCCTCCACTGTCTAAAGACATGTAGCTCTGTGAATTATCTACATCGGTCTTAGCTGTGAGTGTGAGCTAGAGTGAAATTGACTTTCTTGTGTGTTTCTCTCTTAGCTCTGTGGCCCCTGATGACCTGTTGAGGGTGTTTCACAGCGTTTAACCTAATGCATGCTGGGATATAATCTAGCCCCCTGCCATAGGAATAAGCAGGCACTGGAAACAAATATGGATCAGAAATTTAAGACGAAAAGATACTTTGAAAATGAAAAGTGAAATTGCAAGTGCATTTAAGGAGCACCTGTCACCTGCTCATGAGTATGTGTGAGTTTGAGAAATTTGATCATTATCATAATCAAAAACGTTACCAAAGACTTTGGCACTGCAGAGCTTCAAATCATGCTGCCAGAAATCCACAGATGAAAACATAAAAGATTTAGCAGTTTCAGTAGTCATATCAGAGGACCACTTTGTTGTTTAGAATATTTTGTGAAATTAGAAAAATAGTATAGCTGCCTGTCATGTGCCAATCATGGAGATACTAGACAAGAGAATATTACAGTGGGTGTTTTACATTGTCAGGAGCAACAGAGGATGACACTGGACAGCCAGTGTCAACTAGTGGGATGTATTTGGTGTACTTGACTGCACCTGACGATACGCCGATTCGATAATATCACGATACTTGGGTGCCGATTCGATATGTATAGCAATTTTTAAGTTTTGTGAGTCAATATTACGATTTATTGCAATTTTTGTTAACTTATTTTAACAGTAGACCATGGGAAAAAGTTCTTGGGACTTTTACTTTGGAAAATATCTAAATTAATACAGTAAAAATCTTAAGCATGCATGTAGTCAGAGATGCTTTTCCTGCAATGTATGAAACCCAAAGTGTTTCCATATTTTACTGGATGTGTAGTGTTTACCACGTTGGATTTAAAATGTGAGGGTTCAAATCGTATCTACGCGGACCCTCCGTCGTTTTCTACTTTCTTGTTTTGGCTCGCTGAGGTTTGTTTTGGTTGACGAATACGAAATGAATATGACGTCACGTTACTCAGACTACAACAATAAAAGCGGCAACTTCCTTCTACCTCCGGATAGACTCAAATGAAGCAAATATATCGATCCTGGCATTAGAAAAATCTATTTCAAAATCATAGACATCGCGATAAATAGGTGAATAGATTTTTCTCACACCCCTACTCTTAAATCACTTGAACGTGCCATCGAAGGACAAATCTGTTTGTACAAGTGGCTCTTGGAGGAGGCCCAATGACTGTATGGGCAGAATAACAAATATCTGTCATAATCACAAGCAAATTAGTTACTTTACTGCCTTTATTTATACCTAAAGTACCATTTTATATAGTAATAAACTGCTAGGTTTGTCTTGGGAGGCTCATTTGAGTGTGCCGTGGCACCAAGAAGGTTGCAAATCCCAACCCAAGACCAACAGCAGCCTAATTACTTTGTTGAGAAGTGTTTCATAAAAAACCTGACAAGCAGCAGCCTCCTGGTGCTGTCTGAGGTTTAAAAACCCCAGAGTGGACAACCGTCTGAAAACATACTCAACACTTTTCTTAACTCTCTTCCAAAGAGGCTATATGTACTACAAAGGTTTAAAACAAACACATCTAGCCACACAATAATACACTCACACACTAACACAAGGGACTCTCCCATTTCCTAGGCAACAGACAGACGTGGTTATGAAGTAGTGACTCCTGTTCTGACTCAGGTAATGAGATCGAAGGTGTCCTGGGCTCAAACTGAGGATTTGACGATGGTTTGCATCCGCAGTCCAACCCCTCAATCTACACACCACTTTGCACACAACTATAACCTTGAACAAAACACCCACTACCTATTAACTCCATGACTCACTCCATCAGTAGCCATTTAACTAAATCTATCATTTCCAAATGTAAAACTTGGATGGTCTAGACACATTAAGAAGTATATTTTCACAAACAAACCTTCCTTTGCTTAATGTTTCACAAATACACCTGATGATATCTCTCCAATGGTACATATTTTCTTCTTTTTTTTTTAAGTTATTTTTTTGGGGGCATTTTTCCATTTTTATTGAGGACAGTGGATAGAGTCTTGAAAGGGGGGAGAGAGAGAGTGGATGTGGAAAGGGCCACAGGCCGGATTCAAACCCGGGCCGCCGCGGTCAGGATCAAGCCTTGATACATGGACGCCCGCTCTACCAACTGAGCTAACCCAGGCGCCCGTGGTACATATTTTCTAAGAAAATATGTTTAAGTTCCATCTCCAGTGATAATCCACAGTGAATTTTGTTTACACCAGCCAGAAATCAATTTGTCAAAGCGCTTCCCTTTTGGGAACGTCTCTTATTTTAGGAGGCAAATCCCCGTTTGCCCTGTCAGATTCAACAAATGAGGTAAATCCATATCAGAAGAGCACAACTTTCTCTTTTGTGAAGCCTCGGCCTCTTTGCCGCCTAACCCATAAAGAAACATTAGCCTGTCATGATTCATCATGTAAATGTGCATGTATGTATATATGTATGTATATGTTTAAATGGATGTGTGGTTCTAGAGCCAATAGATGTGTGCCTGCAATCACCACTGCCTTCTCATAGTTATTTCTGATGGCTGTGTGGAGGCGGTCTGACAATACTTCCTCCTAATGGAGGGACACCACACTCACTGACATGATGCTGACTACTGGCAGTGATACCACCTGACCACAAGGTGGGAGGGAAACAATGCTGTGGCCTACTGACAGAGTTCCCCTGCGCTTATAAATATGCTTTTTCTCTAGGGGTGTCAGAAAATATTGAATATTGCGATATTCTGTATTCTGGATGCAGATCCCACTGTTCTGATTGCATAAACTTTTTTTACTCTGATTTATGCATATGGCGTTGTGTTGTTTATACTTTGACAGATTTCCTAAAATTAATTTTAAAAAATCACAATATACAATCGCCTTGCTTACAGTATCACTATATATTGGATCTGAAAACCTGTATCATGATACGTAGCGTATCACCAGATTCTTGCCAGCCCTACTTTTCTCTGGGGATTTTATTACTGAATGGTAGAGTTCATGTGTATGGCTCTGACCTTTTACCGCCTTAACACTTCTGGTTCTACCAATGTTGGTAAACTAGGAAATTAAGATTATACTTTGTCACCTTTTCATCATCGGCATATCAACTTAAACCCCTAGACTGTATATAACAAGTGGACATAGTCACCGTGACGTCACCTATTGGTTTGTGGACTGCCGTTTTGAAGCATCTAATTCGGCATTTTGTCCGTCGCCATCTTGGTTTTTTGCAACCAGAAGTGACACGAGAGGGTGGAGCTAAGTTATAACTAACTTTCATGAACTGAAAACACTGTGAAAGGGTTAAAGTTGTAAGACAAAAACATGGACAACTACCAAACCGGACAACGCTCTAGTAGCGACCTGCCAGTCACAAGGTAGCCACGCCCTAAAGCATACCCTGCTTTATGGTCTATTTGACTCTAAATGGGATCATAATTTACCAAATGAACATCATGCTGTATTGAAGAAGACTTGAAACTAACGATTGAGACCATCAACTCATGTTTACAATGTTTACTGAGGTAATAAATCAAGTGAGAAGTAGGCTCATTTTCTCATAGACTTCTATACAATCAGACTTCTTTTTGCAACCAGAGGAGTCGCCCCTTGCTGGCTGTTAGAACGAATGTAAGTTTAAGGCACTTCTGCATTGGCTTCACTTTTCAGACCTGGAGGATGCCCACTGGTTATACCTGACGAAAATAACAATATGCATATACAGTATATAAAATAGATGGTATATGTTCTAAAAACATAGTATAAAGTATATTCAATAAAATGACAATACAGCATCTCTGTGCCCAACAAAACAACAACCAGAGGAGCTGTTTCTAAATCTTAAAACTTGCATCAACTAAACCGATCAGCCACCTCGTGTTTTCCAGAGGTATCACTATCCCAGCTCTCTGACAACACTTTCTCCTCACCCATGTGAGTTTGACAGGACTGACCGGCTTCCTCAGATTTACCACAGCGTGAATGACACACGAATGACAAACACTTGACAATGTTAAATATGCTTAATTTAGCCAACTGACTGTAATTGTTTTATGTGACAACATTAATGAACATGTGCTCATGAGCAAGCATGTGATCTCACATACAAACACACACCAGTGCATGATTCTGTCAGTGTGGGAATATCACACTACTGTATTAGGAAAACTCCCAAACAGTAATCACTGCAGTGACAAATCATTGTCTGCACAGATTTATTTGCAAATGGGGATATAGCCTACCTGAGGGGCGTACAAGTTTCATTGCTCAACAAAGTTTACCAGACTGAAACCTATGCTGTATTAAGGTCTGCAATAAGCCACAACACACTCGGTGGCAGGACAGCGAGTACCCAAACAGTTGGATTTGGCTAAATTTGCTCTTCAAAAACCAGATATGAAAGGAAACTTCTGCACAGCACATTGTGAAGTCTTGATTCAAAGCAGGCACATTAGAGCAACGTCAGGGGATGCAGCAGCAGAGTGTGGAAAAGGAACACCGACACAGATTTATATAGACATGGGAGATGCATAATGGGCATTTTCAGGCCAGGTGTGGATGAGCAGCCTAAGGTCTTTGAAATCGAGCCTCTAAAATCACATGTATAATTTAGGGGCACTATGGTGATGTCAAAAATGCAATATTTCCTGTGAAGATTATCTAAAAAAACAAACTATCAACTGAGAATCCCATGCTGTAATGATAACACACTGTGATAACAGACTACTGAACTGATCCTCTCCAGGTAGTTGGAGCACGCTCCTTCACAATTGGGCAGAGTGTAGGCCTTTGTTGACACGTCACGCTGAGCTGGAAACTCAGTGTTCACCTTCACCACTGACACAGTTTAGACTGGTGTACTTACTAACTGGTGTGTGGGCCCTCAAAATAGATGACAGTAGCTTCCTGACATGCAGATAATAAGACAGACTAACAGCCTTATTGGATAACTACTGTAGTTGACTTTCTTATTGACTGGGTGACAGTGATTTTCTGGTTGCCTGCCTGACTGGGTGGATGTCTCTCTGTTTGCCTCACTGACTGGTTATATGGCCGGCAGGTTAATGGGTTTGTTGACTGACTTAACTTAGCACGTTGGTTTGATAAGCTGAGTCAGTGACTGAAAACAGCACTACATCATCAAACTCACTGAACCATACAGTGACATCACTAAACTGTTGCAGTCAACAGCCACTGTGGTGAAAACCAATGATACCTGGGAAAAGTTTTTTTAACGGGGAAGAGAGCCAGACATTCTTGGCTGCTGTTCTAACAATTAAAGACTCAGGTTGCTGAAACCTAAAGTCTCGTGGGATGATAGGAGGTCAGCTGAGGCAGTCAAAAGACTTGCTGACAATATTGTATATATATATGGAACAACATACTGTATATAAAGTATTTGAAAAATGCAGGCCAATTCTGTCAACTTCAGGCCAATCTGTCTTTCCATTTTTATTTTAGTTCCTTATAACCCACTTTGTTATCTACACTCCTGTCCTAGTTACCCATTCATATTCCTCCTCAAGGTTAGACTGGCCATCTCTGCTGTGTCAGAAATACTCGTGTTGTAGCGTTTAGAAGGGGTGATGGTAATGAGCCTAATCTGAACTGATTCATTAACACACAGAACCATCTCTACATCTGAACTTAGACTGAGTCAGGTTCTCTGTCAATATGCAACGCAAAATAAGTTTTCAGTCAAACAATCATATCCTAAAAATAACAGCCACATGCAGGTTCAAAGTAGCACCGATGAAGCTTGAATTGAACCTTAAATTATCATAGATAAAAATAGCCCAGCCTGACTCAGGTCTTCCGAGGTGAATCTCTACCTTTGGGAACATCCCTATTCCTTGCTATGGTTTTTAACTGCACCTGTAACAACACTTGATACACTACCTGACTGCATATGCAAACTTTTTTTTTATCAAAGCACAGGAAGTGGTCATCTAAATTTAAAAAAATAAAGTACATGCAAACATATAGCTTAGCCACATAATTCATCTTCAGGCAAGATAAGAATAGATGTCTAATTAAATTAAACTGCACAAATTAAAATGTTATATATCCTCCTGAGACCCAGCCCATTGACTTGTGTCCTCTGTAGTGGACATTTTGTCCACATGCATCCCCTTTTAGTCTTTTGAGCTACCCTATCAACCCCTGGTGTATTTTAAAGAGGACATCCTGGGCATCATTGGGACAATTCCAGTGTTATGGTCTCCTGTTTACCATACTCATAAGCGCAAACTTTGCATTCTTGAGGAAAACTGTATTTCTACCTGGGAAATCTTCAAACCTCAATGATCACTGATACATGTCAGTGATACATAGCGATATGTATGCATTATGGGTGTTACATTACATGGAATTACCCATTTACTGTAAATAGAATTTATAGTTTGTGTTACCATTAATCCAGAATGATATATTTTTTAGTTTTTAGTCTTTTAGTCTCTACAGCCATAATCTGTTAAATTTTTGTATCTTCTAGATTCGGCTGTCTTTTAACATTAAAATGGTCCTGTGGTCCACTACAGAGGACATGCTGTAAAATTAAAAATAAAAATAAAATTGAAAAAGTCTAAATTGTAAGATTTTCTTTAAACACTAAATATTAAGGAAATCACAAAAAAATCTGCACTTCCTAGTTTGAGAATTTCAGGACTTTTTCCGCCTCGTGAAGAAGAAGTTGGATATTTGCACTTTTTTAACAGTATATAATAATAATAATTAAATATTATAAATAAAATATTGCAATAATTCAATAATGCTGTAGTTTAACATATTCAAACAAACAAGCTTTAATACTTTTCTACAGGCTACTTTACATCATATCATTAGAAGAAGTGCTATGGTACCAGAAGGCTATGTTACCAATCAACCGATATAATTGTTTTTTTATTTTTTCCCACTCACAATGTTGTTTGGTTACGATTGCCCAGAAATCATTATAGATATTTCAATCAATATCCTCCTCACAAACACTAACCATACACTTCCACGCAACACACACACACACACTTATCTTTTTTGATATATTTACTGTATGTTATTGTTGTTATTATATATATATCTTGTCCTAATTGTTTGTTATCACTATTATGTAATATTATTTCTTTATATTAATCTCATCTCTAGGTGGAGGCTTTAGATAAACCCAGTGGGGTTTTTTGCCTCTTCCTGCACTGTATAATATTCATTTATTTTTTTGTTATGTTGTATAGTCTTAAAGGTCCCATGTTGTAAAAATTGATATTTTCATGTCTTTTGTATTATAAAACAGGTTTAAGTGCTATATAAATACTGTGAAAGTATCAAAACGCTCAATATACGGAGAAACACACACAGCCCGTATTCAGAAATTGTGCGTTTGAAACAAGCCGTTAGGATTTTTGTCCATTTGTGATGTCACAAATGTACAATATTTAGACCATTACACGGTTTTAAACATAAACATTCTAAATGTGTCCCCGTTTATTTCCTGTTGCAGTGTATGTAAATAACATCAGCTGACAGGAAGTAAACATGGACCCAAACTGTTGCATAGCAACGCAATTCCGTTGCAATTCCATTGAAATGCACTAAAACGGAGCGTTTCAGACAGTGGGTAAATACAGGTATATTCAGACAGACAGTATGAGGAAAATAATTTTTTTTTTAACATTACAGCATGTAAACATGTTCTAGTAGAAACACAAAATACAAGTATGAACCTGAAAATTAGCATGATATGGGACCTTTAAATTGTGTAAAACAAATAAACAAACAAAACAAAACAAACAAACAATTGATAAAACATAAATAACATCTTTCCCCCCACAACAACATAACCCTATAAAGTATCTCCATGCTGACTGAATCTGCACTTCCTAGTTTGAGCAGGACTTTTCCTGCCTCGTGAAGAAGAAGTTGGATATTTGCACTTTTTTAACAGTATATGTTATTGCAATAATTCCATAATGCTGTAGTTTAACATATTTAAACAAACAAGCTTTTTATATTTTAATACTTGCTCCAGGCTATACTTTACATCACATCATTAGAAGAAATGCTATGGCACCAGAAGGCTATATGTTACCAATCAACCTATATAATTGATCAAATATAAATAACATCTTTCCCCCCCACAACAACATAACCCTATAAATCACCACCATGGTGACTGAATCTGCACTTCCTAGTTTGAGCAGGACTTTTTCCTGCCTCGTGAAGAAGAAGTTGTGTGAGTTCTTGGTGGATGAAACCAATGCGCAGTGCCCAAAACGCACAACAACAACAACATAAAAACGTCCCTTGGATATATATATAAACGCCCCATGCTCATCATCATCTCCATATACCAGAAACGCGTGGCGCGCTGTCGATGCAACAGAAACGAAGCGAGTGTGTGTCCAAAACATGATCCAACCTTCTCCTCTGCGCCGTTAATAAAGCTTTTACGGTTCACATCATCACGAATCCAGCGGAAAAGACGTGTATCCCCACACAAGCGACTCCACAATAGCTACATACACCCGAGCACCATGAGGAGAAAGAACCGGACGGTATATAGTCCTCTCTCTCCTGGCTGGCCTGTAGAGAGAGAGCACTGTAGCAGGTTTAACCACCACAGAGTGTGTGTACGCATCCACTTACGCACATCCAAGGCAGGAGGCGAAGGAGACAGAACCATCATCCGGATAAACGGCGCGATCTTCCGCGTTGAAAGTCGGTGCACTTATACTGGAGAGAGTTACACTTACACGGCGATTGTTGTCCGTGTCTATTGGTTCCCTTTTTAGCCGGAGCATCGTCAGCAAACACAGACAGAGAAACACTAGTCTCCATTAGCAACTCCATCGCCCCCCATGGGCGTGCGAGAGGCCGCGGGCTGTGACGCAAATGGCACACTGGGTGATTTTCAACTGACATATCTTTCTGAATTCAACCGTCAATTCAGCCGCGTTGACTGGTCCAAATCAAACAGATATTACACACAAAATAGCCATCCGATGGTGTAAATAAAAGGCGTATGGATGAGCAGTTGTGCCTCTGTAGGAGATGCTGGTTGCATAACTCAGGAAACTTAATAAAAATGGGCAAAACGTCTCCAACGGTTTTTTTTTGGTCGTTTGTTTTACGAATTCGATCGCGATTTGCCCTGTTGCCATGACACTCGGCACACTTTTTTGGTCGCCAAGCAGAGCGGTATATAAACACCGAGGAACATGAGTGGTGGCCTCGCTGTGGTGGTGGATGATGTGATGTTGGTGGCCAAGGCTCTAGGACGCATGACGGAGGAAAAGACAGGACTAGCCGGAGTGGGACTTATATAGGACCACGCATTCACAAGGCCAATAAAGGAGCCCCGCATGAATACTATTGTGCTCTTTTATATCCAAAGAGTCCCCCCCAACCCCAAACTATTTACAAAAGGTTGGCCAACACACACACACACAAAAATATCGCGGCGAAATGGTGGCGGCGGTTTTCTACAGCAGCTGCTCTCTCTCTCTCTCTCTCTCTGCGCAAAAGCAGCAGCAGCACAAGCAGTGCGCATTGGATGGACTCTCCAGTTGTGTGCAAACTAATGTGATTCATCCATAAGACTTTTATGGTTTTTTTTAGATCTTGTTCCTCCTCGTTGCTGGAGAGCAGCGAACCAGAGCGCAAGAGAGGAACAACCGCTGTTCATCATGGCACGATTTGCATCTTCTCCCATTATTATCCTCCGAAAATCTCCCTTTTACACGGTCATATCGTCAGTCTATAAACACCACACTGTTTAGAGGCAACAATAGGACAAGCTTGACTTGATTAAAAGGGAAAAACAAGTATAAAATGCACCTTTCAAGCCGTAAGAAGAGAGGCCCCCCTCGTAACGATTTGCAGCATGGCAGCAGGAGGAGTGCGGCGTAAAAACCGAGCTAACCCGGATAAAATACACACAAAGACGAGGTGCAGTGCGACCACAAATACACCCATAACCACCATAATAACAACACCAAACCACCCTGTGTTGTTTGGATAAGCTAGATCCAGAGAGGATGGCGTTATTGTGAATATAAAACGCTGCGTTTTGCGGCTCCAGTGCCACCTTTTTCCCAAGAAGCAGCAGCAGCTTGGCGCACAGGACCGGTGACCGTTTCCATCTTTGCGCGTCCTCTTACCGAGGCGAAATTGTGAATTATCTCACGTTTTGACGATCTAGTATTGAATAAAACACATTGTAGTAGGTGAATTCGCGTTTAAAGGAGGTAAACGTTGCGTGTAAAGGCTGCTACAAGTCCCTGAAAGTATTCATCTCCCCAACCGCGGAGAGGCAGAAACAAGAGGGCGATGACGCCATTTTCTGCAAAAACAACCATGCTCGGAGAGCCAAAGCGAAGGAGGCTTTTAACCCGCTCCGCAGCGCTCCAGTCCGGCTGAAACGCATCTAAAACAAGTCCTTACCTTGTGTTTGTTGGATGGGTGGTGGGATATGTGTTGAGAAGAGGTAAAACTGCACGAAATTAGTCCGGAGATTTGTTTATTTCGCCTCCCAGCTCCTCCGGTTCACTCTGAACAAGTTGGTCTTTCGAGCCGCTCGTCTTTGTGCACCCAGAGGAGCCTCTCAGCACTAAACCAAAGGGCTCTGCTGCGCAAAGGTGCACCCTCCACGTCCTATTTCAGATGGAAATGTGGGCACTTTCGGACGAAAGAAAAAAATGGAAGGATTTGACCTCTTGCTAATAAGAAAAATTAGATTATTTCCCAGTTTTGAGCCAAAAGGCCACGGTTGTGTGCGCTGATTTATCCACCAAAACGCGCAGAGACACAGAGCTCTCCACAAGAGTCCACGACGCAAAACGCAAATAAAACAGGGCTGGATACACCCTCACCAAACTTAATAGGTTACAACTGATACAATACTTTATATCACTAATTAAATAAACACTACTTAGCATACTCATTCAGCCAGAGGACTCAACTAAAAGTCATATTTGTGGCCAAAAGTAAATGGCATTAACTCATTAAAAAGACACACATTTCGTATATTATATAGCCCAGGGGATCACAATTCTCTCCAAAAAGAGGATTCACAACTAGAGACACATTTGACCACGGACATCTGAGTTTATTCCCCTTGTTTAGGCTATCATGGACCAGAAATAGTATATTTAGGTTCACTTGTTCCAACATCAATTCCTGCACTGTGCAAATGAACATGTGGAAATAAGTGTTAATGAACTATCCCTCATTTGGAAAAAGATACACATTTGGTATATTATAGAGCCCAGGGGATCACAATTTTCTCCAAAAAAAGAGGATTCACAAGTAGAGACACATTTGACCACGGACATATAACCACATCTGAGTTTTTTCCCCTTGTTTAGGCTGATCATTGACCAGAAATAGTATATTTAGGTTAACTTGTTCCAACATCAATCCCTGCACTGTGCAAATGAACATGAGTTAAATAAGTGTTAATGAACTATCCCTCATTTGGATGTGGACCCACTGAGTTTCTCTTAGGACCCTTAAACAAAACTATGGCAGCTAAAAATTCATCACAATGTTGATTCCAGTGGTTTTTAGTCTCATTTCCAAATCCCATAATGCGGAGCATATGAGGCCAATACAAGCAGCACTGAGTCAATCAATAGTTGACAAAACTCATTTTGACCACTTGTAAACACCACTAATTATTATTGACTATTTGCTTTAAGCCCTATATGTTAATGAGGTTCACATTTGACCACGGACATATAACCACATCTGAGTTTATACCCCTTGTTTAGGTTGATCATGGACCAGAAAAAGTATACTTAGGTTAACTTGTTCAACATCCAATTCCTGCACTGTGCAAATGAACATGTGGAAATAAGTGTTAATTAACTATCCCTCATTTGGATGTGGACCCACTGAGCTTCTCTTAGGATCCCTTAAACAAAACTACGGCAGCTAAAAATTCATCCCAATGTTGATATTCCAGTGGTTTTTAGTCTCATTTCCAAAATCCCACAATCCCAATATCTTCTCAATTACATGCAGGCTGCATTTATCACAAAACTTAGTGACATGTTTGGACACTTCTTTTTGTGCATGACAAATAATTTGTTTATGCTGGTCATTTAAATAGCCTGTTTATAATACCAGCATGGGACTGGTGGTGATGCTGGAGATTATAGGGAACAACTTGATTCCATTGGGATAGTGAAAGACAAACAAAGATTGGCCTGTATTTTAACAGTCTTGATGGCCAAAGGGACCCAAAAAAAAACACTATGACTGTCTGCAATAATAATATCCATATCTTATGGTACTTTTTAAATAGTATCTTAAGAGGTATTACCTTTTTGTTATACTTAGTATGCAATGCTATTTGTTTTGGTAACTCAATGGTATGGACTTATCAATAGTGATTGAGGACAGCAGGGTGTCCTCAGCAGTTTGCAGGATCAAACCAACCAATGAGTAAGAACTAATTTCAGTGAAAAAACTGCATCAGCTAAGTAGATTCAAACTGCTAAATGTAAACACAGTAAACATCCCCATTATATTGCAATTGGAACCCTACGGTTAAAGATTTAATTAGAGTATATGAGTATAGTTAAGAAAAGTGTCCCACTTATGCTTAACTGCTAACCCACTTTAACCAGAACAAGGAAGGACATTTTGGGATGAACAGATTGGACTGAAAAAACTTTTGTTTACCCCTATTAGGCTTTCTAATAGGAGCAAATATTATGATTGTAAATGTTATGAAAATCCCCCACACTCAGTCGGATCTGATTTGTGTTCAACTTTCTTAATAATGCAGGGAATATAAGGCAAAATGCAAGTAGCACTGAGTCAATCAATAGTTCACAAAACTCATTTTGACTAATTGTAAACACCACTGATTATTATTGACTATTTGTTTTAAGACACATTTGACCACGGACATATAACCACATCTGAGTTCATTCCCCTTGTTTAGGCTGATCATGGACCAGAAATAGTATATTTAGGTTTAACTTGTTCCAACATCAATTCCTGCACTGTGCAAATGAACATGTGGAAATAAGTGTTAATGAACTATCCCTCATTTGGAAAAAGATACACATTTCATATATTATAGAGCCACAATTTTCTCCAAAAAAGAGGATTCACAAGTAGAGACACATTTGACCACATATAACCACATCTGAGTTTATCCCCCTTGTTTAGGCTATCATGGACCAGAAATAGTATATTTAGGTTAACTTGTTCAACATCAATTCCTGCACTGTGCAAATGGAAATAAGTGTTAATGAACTATCCCTCATTTGGATGTGGACCCACTGAGTTTCTCTTAGGACCCTTAAACAAAACTATGGCAGCTAAAAATTCATCACAATGTTGATATTCCAGTGGTTTTTAGTCTCATAATGCAGAGCATATGAGGCCAATACAAGCAGCACTGAGTCAATCAATAGTTGACAAAACTCATTTTGACCACTTGTAAACACCACTAATTATGATTGACTATTTGTTTTAAGCCCTATATGTTGATAACTAATAATAACTCCCATGCAAACAAACCTAGAAGCATTCAAAAACACATGTAAGTGTTGTCTATTGTTTGGCTAGAGGCTAGCTGTGCTGCTAATGGCAGAGCTAGTTAGCTAAATCAATGTAGCATTAGCAAAAGTAGTGCTAGTTAGCTCAGTAGTTTATGTCAAATAACTTATTTCCCCCTCACAATAACTTCCTCTTGCTTATAAACAACCAAAGGAAACCAAACCAAGAAGGTGTTCAACGCTTTAGTGGTATTTTAGTGTAATAAAAAGACAGGTGTGAGGATTATAAAATCAACTCACCAAAGCTAACGTTTAGCTTAAGTGCAAGAGACACAAATAATACACCTTTTTTTACACTTAGAGGTGTCAATGTTTTACAGCTATGTTTTTTAAAGATATAAGTATAATTTTTAATTTAATAACGACTGTATTTGTGGACACAAAACTGTTTACAAGTAACTTCATGCTAAAACAGTAAAGGCCTCACCTTGTTGCCAGGTTACCTGTTGCTACGTTACGTCTGCTCCATCACTTCTTCTTATCAGCTGGAAGATAAAGGGAAGTTGAATTATTTAACTATTTAACTAAATATTAATTCATTATAAAGTAAACAAGCTCAAGAGCAACCCGAGATATCAAGCTAAAGTTAGCTAGCTAACTTAACACACCTGTGTTTTCTGTTTATTAATGATGAGGTATGAGATTGTTTCAGATAATTAGAGGCAGCTGGCTCAAACATGTTACATGTAAGGTGATGGTGATGGTGCAGCTGAGTTTAGAGGAGGATGCTGAAGTTAGGCTGGTGGGGTGGAGGTGATGGAGAGGAGGATGAGGGGGTAATTTGCAGTGACTTTGATAATAGTTTTGGAAGAAAGGGAAAACATTTTCCCCAATGTAAAATATCTCATGGACTACAGTTCAAATAATTAGGCGACTGAAAGTGAAATAAGTTGCTATTCTTTCTTTTTATCATTATTATTATTATTATTTATTTTCTTAATTTATTTAAATTTTGAATGTTGAAGTTGTTTCCTATAGTGTACTTTATGAGTTTGTCTATAAGCTCATCTACTTAAAAATTGGTTTATAAACTATTGTAATTACGAACTTTAAATTGCATATATGAAAACAACCTTGAAAAAATAAAGTACAAAAAAAGGGGAAAAAAGTGAAATAAGTTGTTACACAAGTACTAAATATTTACTGAGTATAGTATATATTTTCAAACTTGACAACATAAACATTTTTAATGGGCCCCTTTGTATTTCCTGTTGCAATGCCTTTTAATGCAGTAGTTGACAGGAAGTACATTGGGACCAAAGCTGTTGCCCTAGCAACAGAATGGCAATGAAAGGTTCTATTGAATGGTGATACAACAGTAGGGCTATAATGTAGTAGTTTTATAGGAGTAGGTTAATTGTACACAGTGGTACTTAGTAGGAGTAGTAGTAGTAGGACTTTAGCAAAAGCAATATAGTCTAGCTTTCTTTTTATAACATATGGGTCCCACTCTGTTGCATACTTTGAAGTAACATTTTTTTTTCCGTGTAATAGTCTTCATTTTCTTTCTCCTGAGGCCTTGGGCTACAAATGTGAAGATAGTAAACTGTTGCACATAGTTGTTGTAGAAAATGAATGAATTGTTGAAACATTCAACTTCTGTTTTCTTTTTTCTTTTGACTTCTTGGTCTTATAACTTTTTCAATTTATTTATGGCGTTTTCAGGTTTATACAGTGCAATACTTAATAGAATATCATACATTGGCCAAATACATACATATACACATGCATACATAAACACATATATATACCTATATAAACACACATACAGTATATACATATAGGCCTATACATACATACATACATACATACATACATACATACATACATACCAACATATACACCATCCTCCCAATTGTTCAGTTAGTTCGACACGTCTGTAAAACTGAGTTCTACATACATACATCTACATCACATAAAATAAAATAATTAGAAATAAATAGTAATAATGATATTAATAAAATAAAATATAAAAAAATACTTACTACAATTTTTATCTTAATGATTTGAGTACTTATGCCTACCCTTCCTATACTTTGGAAGTGGTGAAACTTACTTATGTATTTTAGTACAATGTGAAAGCATAATATTAGACCTACAGTGAAATATAAGCATAATGTGGTGTGGTAGTTACCAGTATTTTAACAGTCTTGATAACCTAAGGACCCAAACAAAAACACTGTCCGCAATAAATAATATCCATATCTTATGGTACTTTTATCTTAAGAGGTATTACCTTTTTGTTATATTTAGTATGCAATGCTATTTGTTTTGGTAACTCAATGGTATGGACTTATCAATAGTGATTGAGGACAGCAGGGTGTCCTCAGCAGTTTGCAGAATCAAACCAACCAATGAGTAAGAACTAATTCTAATGAAAAAACTGCATCAGCTAAGTAGATTCAAACTGCTAAATGTAAACACAGTAAACATCCCCATTAAACTGCAATTGGAACCCTACGGTTAAAGATTTAATTAGAGTATATGAGTATAGTTAAGAAAAGTGTCCCACTTATGCTAAACTGTAATCCCACTTTACACCAGAACAGGAATGACATTTGGTGAACAAATTGATGTGTTACACCTGTTGTAAAAGATCCTTCAACATTTTGAGCTATTCATAAAACTATTTCATTCAGCCACCAGGTTAGGCAGCATTTGATATCACATATGTGTGTAAAATAAGCCAAAAATGCTCTACCTATCCCGAATACATCCTCTCAAATCCAATAAAGAAAAACACTCAACTCACTGAATGCAAAGTGGGTAGAAAAATGGGGGAATTTTGAGAGTTATAATCCCTGCCAGCTCTTTCCTTTAGCCTCATGAGAGCCCACAACAAAAGGTGCCCACCACTATCGCCTATACACAATTAACTAAAGCACCAGCATTATTCCATTATCATAAGAATGCTGTTTGCAACGGGGGGAGAAACTCCTCGGCATTCATGGACGTCGCCGAATGGAGCCGGGAGCTTTTATCTTCTCAATTACATGCAGGCTGCATTTATCACAAAACCTAGTGACATGTTTGGACACTTTTTTTGTGCATGACAAATAATTTGTTTATGCTGGTAATTTAAATAGCTTGTTTATAACACCAGCATGGGACTGGTGGTGATGATGCTGGAGATTATAGGTACAACTTGATTCCAGTGGGATAGTAAAAGATGAACAGATTAGACTGAAAAAACTTTTGTTTTCCCCTATTAGGCTTTCAAATAGGAGCAAATATTATGATTGTAAATGTTATGACAACCCCACACACTCACTGGGATCTGATTTGTGTTCAACTTTCTTACAATTTGTGGATTTCCATTAAATATTTCCTTGGATGTGTGAGTGTCTGTCATCCGTGGCAGTCGCGCGGTAGCTGCCGTGATTATGAATTCAGCGGACGACCTGCGCAGTAATTGTTCATCCCAGCAGGAGCATCTGCATAAATGAAGACTAAATAAGGGTCGTCCCTTACTTTGAGGTTAACATCATTTGTTCCGTCCTGAGTGCTTTTGATCTGATCTGCGGCTGATGAGATTTAGGGTCGTGCTAGAGGTAACTGACCACAAGGTGTCAATATTGTTGGGAATGTGTGTTTTTCTCTCATTTCAGTCCATTAATGTAAAAAAACAAAAAAAAGCAGCAGAGGAAAGCAGCGGGTAGAAAATGCCTGCTGGATGTCATGCTCAAATAAATCTAATTGGATGTAGCGATTTGTCTGGAGAGCAGTAATAGATGGCAGCAGAGCCATCTGCACATGTAACCACAGCCATGGCTCCAGTGCCAAAGCAGGCCTCTATATTTAAAAATTTACACATACATTATCTCTATAAAAATGTCATAAAATTGTCCAACATGATAGTAAAAGGATACAATACATACAGTGTGTTTTAGGCTGAATCTTTTCCCCTTAAAAGAAGAATGATGTTTGGAAAGGGTGTAGGTATATGAGCAGCATCATAGTGCGCTGTGCAGAAAAGAGATCATGAAAAAATAATGCAGCAGCTCTTTTTTTTGTGGAAAAACTGTCGTAAAGTCCAGATGCAAATGTTGGGGCTACATGTACACATCAAGGCTCCGACCCTCCTGACCATGCAGTGTTTTACATTAGGGCCACACTTTCTTTTACTTTCATGTGGAGTTGAACTTTTCTTCCTGACAACTGAGAATCTGTTTCTTTCTGACCTTTGTCACATGCCATCTCCTTTTCTCAGGAACGAGAATTACCATTAAAAAAGGGGCCAAATGTGTGTCTAGACTCACTTGAACTGCAGGACCTTATGAACAATTTGACTGTGAGTGTAATATCAATCAAATATTTGCAAAATATTTTGTAAAAGCACCAATGGTCAACCCTACAAGAACGTCGCAATATCGACATTGAGGCATTTGGTAAAAAATATTGTGATATTTGATTTTCTCCATATCGCCCAGCCCTATATCAGGCTACTGTACTATGTGGAGCAGATTAAACAGTGACATACAGTAAATCCACTGAGGTTCAATTGAAGATTTGAATCAGGATATACAGTATATTTGACAAATCTCTGATTAGCAAACTCAGGGATCTGGGGTCAGGGGTTGCTCTAAACAACTGTCTAAAGATGTTCTGAAAATCACATTTTTATAAGGAAATTTAAACTTGTAAAAATGTTTTAAAGTGAGATTGTGTAACTTCTGAAAGAAGAAATAACACAATCTTACACTTAGAAATGAAAAGTTGAATTCAAAAGCAATAAGATGCAGCCTTACTCAACCATATAGACACAGAGCTTTTGCTGTTACAGCCTCACTGACCACTAGTTTTGGATAATGTTAGCTAGTGATAGTAAACTTAAAGGTTCAGTGTGTAGGATCTGGCAGTATCTAGTGGTGAGTGTGTTTGTACATGGGAAGTGAGTGGTGAAGCACGAGAGAGAGAGCGGGGGCGACAGGAGAGAGTAACGTTATCGACTCCGGCCCAAGCAGGAAAGTTAACAGAGTTTGGTTTGTCCGTTCTGGGCTACTGTGGAAACATGGCGGTGCAACATGTCGGACTCTGTGAAGAGGACCCACTCCCTATGTAGATATAAACGGTTCATTCTTAGGTAACGAAAACACAACGATTCCTATTTTCAGATGATTAAAAGAAAACATAGTTATTAATATTATATTCCACTTCTGCCAATAGATCTCCCTAAATGTTACACACTGGCCCTTTAAGGTAGAAGTTGTTTAATCAGTCACTGCCTTTTTGACTCCTCTATATTTTTGGTTCTGTTACTCTACGTTTTAATATTTATCACATATTTTTTCTTGTGGGGACAGTGGACGCTGTACAGCAAAAGTTAAAAAGTCTTGCTTTAAAGTTTATTACATATAGTGCGATAACGGGGGAATGTGAGAACAGCATTTCCCCATCTTTTTGTGGTCAGCTGCAATCTCGCCATGCTCATCGTGTTTCTTTTTTCAGTCTCTAGTCACCTCTCTGGGGGTCTACAGTCACATCTGACTCAGACTACAGGACAAATTTGCTGTTGTCCACAACAGATGCAAGAAGCACTTGCAAGGGCTGAACAGAAGACAATTCTCAGTCATCACTGATGGAAAAAATGTTGGTAAAAATAAATAATGGCAGTTTGATGTTAAGAAGTCTGGGTTTTTGAATCCCCAGATAAAATATCAGGTTACTAGAACACATTATTTTTTATTTTACTGCATATTTATATATGCAATAACTGACCGCCATCATTCCAGGAATGATGATAAAGACTGGGTGGACAAGACATTAGGAACGGCTAATTTATTTAAATAAAAATGGCAGATAAATCCAGATAAATGCTGTGCTCTCCTTCTGTATCAATGTAATGCGCATTAAACGTAGCAGACAGGAAATGAAGCCGGTTAATACGGCTCTATTTGCCTTGTAAATTTGGGCGAAACTATTTCCAAGGAAAAAAAATTCTCAAATCAACATTGACTTAATCAGTAAAATGATCACAACCAGCCTCTGTTTTAAGGCTGATGTTAAATGTAATTGATTTTAGTTATAATGATCTGTGAGCTCTACCACAAGACACACACACACATCTTGAGGTTTTTGATGATAGATAAGATGCAGCAAAACTTTGGCGCCGTCTGTAAATGCAGATGAACAGATGGAACGTGTTGCTAAAGTTTGGATGAGACAGTCGCTGTTCAGTATCTTAACAAAAAATGCATTATTAAGATTTTTCCTGACCTCTTTTCATAAAGATTCACAGGTAAGGACAAGTAGTACAGTGTGATTACTGCCCTGGGGTGTCCTTTCATTTTGCTGAATGACCGGTGAGAGCTCTTGGTCGCTGTCCACTGTAAACAATAACAACATCAAATCAGTGCTATAAAGAGATAAAGGCAGTAAAATGGCACCACAGAACAATCAGTGGTCCCCAGTACATGAGAAGAACATTATGAAATTGTGTCTATGTTGAAGTTGCATTATGAAAGAGTCACCAAAGGGAAAGTCCCTCACCATCTTCCATGGAGGTCAAAGGTCAGGTACAGCTACATCACCAACGAGGTCTGGTCGAGGTTTCGACATCATGCTCCAGGATGATGAATGTACACCAAGACGGAGGTCTGTGATTAAAAGGCTGTATTTCTAACTAATAAGCTGGTAGCTAATGAGCAGCGTTTAACGGTTGATAAAGGATGGAATAAAGAATTAGCTAAGCTCCCACTACGAGCACCGAGAGGGGCTCCCCATAGATCGCTTGTTATGCACTTAACTATGTGCTGCACAAAATGTGTTTTTGGTTTCATTTCCTTGCCAACCTAGGTGATTTTCCTGCTGAGCTAGTGTCAAGAGAACCAGTAGTGTTTTTGTGTTGCAAGCCTTTAGAGCTGGACTTCGACCTGGTAAGTCATCCTGCTGTGGAGAAGAAGCTTCAGAGTCACAATCCCATATCCTCTATCTATGTTCAAGAGAGCTCTTTACCACTAAATCAAGATGGATCTGGTTAGATTAAACTGAAACATACATTAACAACATGTCATGTTTTAAACCGATAATGTCCACTGTATGTGTTGTCCAACACAACCTGACATTGATTAGTAGAAATTTAAAGGTGCAGTGTGTAGGATTTGGCAGCATCTAGTGGTGTGGTTGCAGATTGCAACCGATTGAATACCCCTCTGCTCACTCTTCCCTTTCCAAGACTGCGCTAACGTGAGCCACTGAGTGTTAAACCGTGGTAACGCCGTACGCTCAGAGGCCATCTTTACCATAATAACACCACTTTAGGAGCAACGGAAGCCAGACGACGACTAGCGGTACCACGGTTTTGCACTCTGTGGCTCGCGGTACCGCAGTTTCACAAGCATGTCAAAGAACTCTAGTAACCTGTGGGTAACGTTAAAATGCAAAAGAGCTCTACACTGGCTCTCCCTAGAGCCAGTGTTTGGTTTATCCGTTCTGGGCTACTGTAGAAACATGGCGGAACAACATGGCGGACTGCGTGAGCAGGACCCGCTCCCTGGTTGCTTCCAAAATTCCATACTAACATGCTATTTAGTACGCTAAAACAGTATGTGAGATATTATAGTACGTCCGAAAGCTTAGTATGGAATCAAGAGTACGCGAATTGCATCCTATTTCTGGTGAAATATTACAGCACGCAACGCTGGACACTACGGCGACATAAATAACCCACAATGCAACGCGACAGGGGCGACAACGTTCATAACAGACGTTGACGGACAGCTTTTTAACATCAATAACGCTTCAATTTAACTGTAAGCATAAGATTTCACTTTGCTGGGCGTAATATATATTTTTAATTAATTCAGACTTTGATTCTCACAAACCGTCGTTTTGGTCACGAGGTTGGCACGGGTTACCATGGTTACACGTCTCCAACCGGCAAGGAGGCTCTCTGGAAGTGACGACGTAAATTACAGTTCAGTGCGTCCGAAAACATACATACTACTGTTTATTCACACAACAGTATGTGAACGATAGTACACCTAGTGAGTATGTAGTGCATAGTATGCAATTTCGGACCAAACCCCTATGTGTTACACACTGTTCCTTTAAATTTATGTGATAACTGTCTTATCATAATAAGCTAAATGCTAATGTAAGATTTGAGTCCTGGCTATAAACCAAAGTATTGGACAAACTGAAATTTTGACCTGTTGATGGTGCTACATGAAAAATCAGAGGATTATCAAGTTATTAGGATTAATCAACTGGGGACCGTGAATATCTGTAGCAAATGTTATTACAAACCATCCAATAATTGTCGAGCTATTTCCCGAAAAGTCAATAATGTCAACCTGCTGGTGGCAATATTCAGTCGGATTGATCCTCTTCGTCCAATAGTTGTGGAGATGCTTCAGTCTGGACCAAAGTCGTGGACTGATCGACGCCACCATCACTGGAGCCACGACGCTGGGAAAATAAATCATGACAACAAACGAAGCTGACAGGGCTCAGCACAGTTCAGTGTTTTCAATAATGAAAATGGTAATTACAGATGCATCTGGTAAAAATTTAAGCACAAAATACATAATTGAAGCTCCTTTGTTGAACACTGACAGCCACAGAAGACTCATTTGCTCCAACAAAATACAAAAATATCACGTGAGACATCAGTGATCATGACTCCCCCTTACATAGAAAACACTCCAAATATGCAAAACAAACAATCACTAGTGGGACTTTCCTTCCAAAAATTCAAAAGCTGCATCTTTGATTTACAAATAACACGACATCCACTTTCAATCATTTAATAAAAGCTTGGATATAAGACCATTTTTTTTTTGTACAGCAAGTGTTCGGTTGTTTCGAAATCCGGGAAATCCATTTTCTGATCCAACTGCAGTGAGAGTGAACAAAACGGCGACTATTACAAAGGCATTTTTCAGACATTCGACACAGTTCGGATCAGACACGACAAACAACAACGGCGCCAACTTCGCCGAGAATATTCTCTTCATCTTCTTTTGCTGTAGTTGCCAGAAACACTTTTACAAAATATATAGATATAGATTTATTTTTTTTTAATATCTCAAATATTTATATAAATAGAAGTTGATTAAAGATCTGGGCATTATGACAAAGTGCAAAATAAAAAAGGAAAAGGGGGAGGCTTTTTAAAAAAAAACTGTTAATACCTCCATAAAATTCAACAGCAACAATAATATACTCTGAAATTCATGAACTTTGTCTTAATTTTAGCTGCAACAGACTGTAACTTCCCCTTTCTATTACTATAAACAGTAAGTTTGATCTGTAGATACTAAGTGGAAACATCTTTTAATTCCCACCTGAACCATGGTTTTCAGCCGTTAAACCAACATATACTACCTATATACTAGTACATCTGTTGGTATGTTGCGTTAAACAGAGAAAATGTATACTGTTATTGCAGGCTTGGTAACTGTACACCGCGAGTACCCGCATAAACCATGTGTATCTAGAGTGAAATAAAAGACCACCAGGCCGGTAAACCGATCTAAGAGTACTTAGACGATCTCACTCACACACGCTGATGAATAAAGTGTCATCATGGGAAGCACTTGGGAAAAGCATAACAGGAATACAACTGATTATGTACAATCCATTCATCATTAGTGCTTTTGAGACAAAAAAAAACAAAATAACAAAAGTTATTTGAAGCAGCTGGCGAGTACCGGGTGGGAGCGTCGCTCACAGCTTCACGCTGCTATTAAGCCAATCAAAATGCTCTCAGTTACTTTGGCTTCATCAGCAACACCAGATGAATCGACAAGGTACTATTCAGACATTTTAAAAGTTTTTTTTTTACCATATTATGGCATCCATAATACCACTTTTAGCCAAGGAAATCACTTCACATTCCCAGTATTTAACATTTTTCCTGCACCTATACAGTATAACCATGTTTGTGCCACTTTGGACAGACAGTTTTGGTAGTGAGCCGCTGTAGAAAATATATGCACTTGTTTTGCACACCTGATGCTGTATGTATAGGTATTTAAAAGACATTAAAAGGCTCACAGGAATGGCTCCGCTGCATTTCCAGTGTGCAGTGAGCCACTAGAGAAGACATGGTACCATGCTTGATGGGTGCAGCTGAGAAGTAATTGAAAGCATTTTGACCTGGCTTCGATTTTTTTTTTTTTTTACATACACAACAACCACGCACTGAGACTAAGACCGATCGGTCCTGGAAGATAAAGACAGTTTAAAAATAGAGCTATAGTTTTTGAACATTGGAAGAAGTATGAAAAAAGGGTGGAACCACAGGCAAACAGGAATGTGGGGCCCTTTGTATGAAAATACTAACCAAGGCCTGGTGTCACAAAATCAACCTTTGTTCATTAGCGAAAATCAGATATAAACTGTTGAACCATTTGTGAAAAAATACTGGTATACTGACATTTTGGACCGTCATCTCTTCAGTTTGACAGGGTGAATAAATGGTAGGAAAATGCATCAAACTACAACATAACTGATTGTGAAGGTTCATTATTAACCTTAGAAATAATAGACAAAAAAACAATCTTAACTCATGGTCCATTCCCTCCTCATGTGATGACACCTGAGCCATCTCCAGGGCAACGGAGTAAACTCCATCTGCTGATGAAGGCTGTGGCGATATCCCAATTTACAACTACATACACACTATGCAGGTTCTGAGTATGTAGAGTGTTCACACTGGATACGACAAAATTGAATCGACTCAAAAGAAGTCAAAAGGCATGCTAAGAATTACAAAAATAAAATACTCTTGAGTGTGCCTTTGATGGACCTTTGTGGAAATGGAGGAGCTGCTTATTGCTGTGCAAAAAAAAAAGTACATAATTTACAGGTAGTGGTGAGACAGCTCCAGAAAGATCTAGCAAAAAAAAAGGAAAAAAACACTAATAAATCTTGGCTGACATCTGTCGGTGCATATATTGTATCATTTACAGCACACTTTAAGGCGAGACATCCCAGGTAAAAACATGAGATTTGGGGCTGTTTTGCTTCTTATTTACTACATTTTTGTCTATTTGCGTCTGTAGATTTCTCCTAAATTCACCAAAAGTTAAACATAACATTTCTGAAAACTTGTAATACAAAAAATATTCTCTTAATGTAAGTTATCAACTGGGGAAGTTTCATGTTGATATCTACTAGCTACATTTTTTCCTATTAGTATCTCGCAAAATATCTTTAAAGGGTGTTTTCTCAAAATTAGGTTTTTCTCACTCTGAGCCAGAAATCTTCACTTCAGTAGCTCCAAACTTTCCAGTTTCATTCCTATTTATATTCTGAAGGTTTTTATAGAGGGATTTGTTCATATATCATTCATAACCTGATTTATAAAACATTTTATTCATTCATTTTATTTAAAAAAAAGGGTGAAAATGGATTTATTTTTATGGCTGTTGACAGTATTTTCTAGTTTATAGAGTGATAAAAAGAGATATCCAAATTTCCGCTCTGTAAAAAAACATTAGACTCTAATACCTCAACAAAATGAAATAAGAATTTTGAACCTGGCTTCATCCATTAATGTTCAGATTTTTTGCTCGGGAAATGTATGCCAATTGGCACATATTTAAAATGATATTGCCATATTTAAACATAAAATTTCAGAAAATGTGTAAAAAATAAATAAATAGTTTTCTTAATTTAAGTGAACAACTGGGGAAGTTTCACGGTGATATCTATTAGTTTTATCCTATTCACCTGTAGTGCCTCTCCTTAATGGTTAGTAAATAGTACATACTGTGTACAATTAATAACTTTGATTGAATTGGGTGTACCTTGAGTTAAGATATTTTTTGTCAGACTTAGTTATTTGAACATGTCTGAATAAAATACTTTTTAGAATTGACCACAGGTTGTTATCTGTCTGCACAGCGAAATAGAAACGACATACACAGCAGCCACAGTCAAAGTTTGTATTTGGCTGCGTGTTGAGTATTAATCTGTAGTCATTTTAAAATCTTGCTAATGAACAAGTTCTTGAAGATTTTGAGAAACCAGGCCAATCTCTTCAATCATCATTAAACACAGAGCTATATGTAGGAGGGCAAAATACTCCGTCTAGCTCATATTTAGTAAAAGGGGACAATTATTAATAAATACAAAAATAATAACAGATATGTACACATTTTTCAACAATATGATCTATCATAATACTTTCAACAGTTCTTCAAAATACCATAGAAATTATGTTTTTGCTCAAAAAGTCTCTCAAACATCGAGGGTCAGTTAGAAAACATAAATTATTGTACAAAAAAAAAAAGATCCAACGCCGTGGTTAATCATTCCTTTTTGGATGCAAGTCCTGACACACAGACAGGAGTTTGTGTTTCTTGCAACATTTGAAAACCAGAACGAAAGAAAAAAACAATTCTTCAAATAAAATGTCTTCCTATATTGAAATACAATGCATTGACGCGGCATCGTTGGTAACGCGTTTTTTTTCTTCCCTTGTGTGAACAGGTCCTTGTGTGGCACTGCTGGAGGCTGCTCTGGAGTCGCTGAAGAAGGGAACGAGGGGGGAAGCGAGGGCAGTAAGTGCACTTTGAACACAGGCATGCTGGGATGGATGGTGGGGGGGAGAATTGTACAGACAAAGTTGTTTGATACAAAGAGTAGTAAAGAAAGATGGAGAGAAATACAGAAAGAGAGGAAAAAGCTGGATAAAACCCAACTAAAGCTGCTGTTGTCTCTTCCATCTTTGAGGAAGAGGAGAAGCTAAAATCAAGAGAAAGGACAGAAAAAGGGTGTAAGTGGGGGGCAGTTGAGGTGGCATAGATGAAGGCTGAGTCCTACAGTAGTCGTGTCAGTAGGTCCTTCAACCATCTAACTCCCAAAAACAATCACAGACCTCTTTCGTCGTCAGCTGACCGGACACGGCAACCAGGAAAGTGTCTCCCCAACAGTTGAACAGTGGTGGTATTATTAACAATGCCTCAAAAAGAGGCAAATTCCCTTTTCAGAGGATGAGTTTTTTTTGGATTCCGCTGTCTTGTTCTGAAAAGGCCGCGAACCGCAGCGATGCACGGCAGCTTTTCCATCACAGCGATCCGTAATTAGAAGGTGGAGAGTGGAAGTTAACTGCCAGCCGGTCTCGACTGTGGGCAAAGACTCCAGAGCCCCGGTGTCACAGCGGGGGTGAGCTGAACTGTCATTGGATGAATGAGGGGGGGGGGTGACACCGCCGAGATGAAGCAGTCTGATTGGTGCTGTCAGCGGAAGAGTGGTGAGGTCAAAGGTCACAAACGGTGGTGGTCTGCACAGCTGCCCAACATTCTGTCCGTGAAACAGGTTTCTCTGTCAGTGATGCAACTTGGCCTGCAGGGAGACGAAGACTTTCATTTATTATCGGTGGCTTTACTGTGTTGCAAAATGACTTCTAACATCTTTGAAAAATATACAGAAACGTTCAACAAATTTCACATGCCTTTAAACTGCCTTTTCCCACCTGACCTGTGCATTTACACAAACTATTCATATTAGGGCTGTCCCTTTTTATTAAAAATCTGAAATATCGGAACAAATGTCACAACAACAAATGTTGCTGGGGTCACCTGTGAGTTGGGCTTCATGGGTTGTGTTCAAAATAAATCTCAAGAAATTACATGTTAGTTCTCACTCATTCAAGCTTGATTTGCAGCCCTAAAGCGTGGGAATGTGTATTGTGTTGTTTCATGTTGTGACTCACTTTGCTTTGTTGGTTTCAGATTTTGGGTAACTGAAAATTAATGGTTTTGGTTTTCTGAGAGAGCTGACTGATTTGTTTTGTTTTGTTGTTCTGCAATTTTAGCATTGTATCTTTTATAACCTAGACAGCTGACAGTTTCACGAGGCTAAGAGTCGACAGCCACGCCAGCAGCAATGTGAACACGGTTCCTACATCTTTTCCTAAGTCAAATTCAAGCACTTTTACAAGCTTTTCCAGCATCTTACAGCTGTGGTAAATTGCATATTTATATACAGTACATACTGTATATGCAGTATGTTGAGTATTTCACTTCTTCATCACATTATATCAGATGTGCTATAAACAACCATAATTAAGTTTCGTTATAGCTTTCTACAGAAGAGTGGGGAATTAAAGGAAAACACAACAAAGTGTAACGTTTCAAATTGTGTCTCCTGTTTGTTAGTAGACTTGGCGTCCTATATAACCTGGCTGAGCCAATATAAAACAATCACTAGACAAATAACTTCAATTTCAATAACATCTTAACTGAAAGTGTGCAAAAATAAGGGAACATTAGTCTTCAGCTTCTTGACCCTTTTTCAATAAGATGTATACAAAATAGTGTGCAAATCAGAGTAAAATCTATGAAGCTTCCAACAGGAGTAAACATGAAGTTATACAGACTGACAGGTGACTTGTTGATTGGACAGTTTTGGCGATTGTCATCCTGCATCATCAGAACCCACAAGGGGAAATTAAATTCCGGTGACTAACAGAAGTTTAAGCAGCACTTTATTGCTTCTAATGTTTTTTATATGCTTTGATTAAAAACTAATTATAAGCATTATTAGTATTATTAGACTGCAAATTGGCCGCATGTTATGATGAATAATGGTAGAGACAGGACAGTAGAAAAGCCCCGCACGGACACGCGCATGAGGCCTATTACTGTGGGATTGCTGTCACACGCTTTCTAATGGAGTTAATGAACTGAGAAAGTACACAGAGTCAGCTAGAAGCACAGCAGTTTTCACAGCTTTTGACCTATTAATCAGGGAAAATACATGCTGACGTGCTCATATCCGTGGCCTCATACAGATCAATAAGATTGCCTCCTGAACAGACTTCCTAATCAGCAGATGGATTTATTGGTAGTTTAGCTTTTGAAATCATGCTAAAGTCACATGTCTGCTATCATTAAATCCTGTGGTCGGTTTGTTTGTTTTCACACCCCAAACGAACTGCACCGGAGTACGCTTTTCAGGCGGTCTTGTTTCAGTTGTTTGGTCCGCACCAAGGTTCGATTGACAGCTTTCACACTAGCCCCAAAGAACCGTACTAACCGGGAAAACAGACCTGAGTTTGTTTTAACCGAACCAAACTTGTTCAGTTGACTATAAGGTCAGTTTGACAATTCAGAATTGAGCACACCAAATTACACTCAGGGATGTTCCTAGAGAGACAGTAACACCTACCTGTCTCGGGGACTCGGGTCCCAAAGCCAGTATTCCCACGCTGTCGCTCCCATTCCCAAAGATGCTCTCCAAACCGCCCGGCCTGCTCAGCTTGCTGGCCTTCCCTCTGTAAGAGCTGGGACTCCTCCTCTTCCTCCCCTCTGCTCCTCCCCCATAAGCCAAGGGTCCGGAGGGGGAGGCCAGGGGCGGATGGGGAGCGGAGGCAGGCTCCCTGCTGGGTGAGTAGGGTATACTGGTCGTGCCAAGTTCGCGACTGGAGACCAGAGGAGGAGGCCATTAATGATATATATATAGTAAGCTCCAGTACAATTTTCACAGTACAGTCGGATCTATTTGGACTGCTATAAAATCATCACAGCGGATTTCACAGTGCTGTCTATTTTAGAGGAAAGCTAAACACCTGTCATCACAGCCTTTGCACTGCTGGCACTGTCCTCTCTGTTTACACACCACTCTCCTTTTAATAAATCACCCTCTCATGTGCTTCTCTGCATCATTTCTACTATGTCGTGTTGAGCTGAGCCTGTATTGTGTCGTTTTCAGCACCGACTTTTAACATCTGGGGCTGATCGAATACATTTCTATGACTGTTTAAACTTTTAAACAGCCTACCTGTTCTGTGAGTTGTGGCTTTGAGACCCATCGGCTCTGGATAGCCAGTCCTGTCCGCCGCTCCAAAGCCCACTTGCCCCGCGCCCAAGTCCCTTTTTCCTGGCTGGGTTCGCTGCCGTCCCCCCTGAACCTTGTAACGTTGGATGATAGCTGCTGCCGTTCCTCCTAAGATTATCCACAGTCGGAAACAAGGCAGAAGGAGAAAAGGATGAGGAGGAGGGGTAGGAAGAGTTTTTCCTCCTCTTAGATCCCGCTACCGAGTCCTCCGTGTCTTTGGATGGGCGGCCGGCTTTATGCGTGCCGTTACGGGCTTTACCCAGCGCGGAAACTGGGGCGGCGGGCTGCGGAGCGTCTCGAATGGTGAACACCCCCGCCGTGGATGCAGACTGAGGAAATGTGGCGGTGCAGGAGAGGGAGTTGGAGGGGGAGGAGAGGAGAGGAGAGGTGAAGGAGGTGGGAGAGGGAGTCTGTTGTGAAGTGACGGGGGAGGTACCGGAGGAGGAGAGGGAGAGGGGGCTCTCAGCAGCCACAGGCATCTTCCTAAAACAGGAGGAGGATAATTTAGAAGATAAGACATGCACCAATTACGCTGCTTCATTGCCGATATAGATTCAGAGTACTAAACCTCAAGTACTAATCGATATGTTGTATTTTACTGAACAATGGCTTTCTGTGTCTAGATGAATTGGGACATTTAGAATGATTTTCTTACATCTTAAACTTATTAGCTACTGTTGCTCCTCCCAGGATTTTATCAATATGATGAACACTCAGAAATTCCTTTACCAAACTTTTTACTTATGATTCCTTCAAAAGGGAAACTTTGCAGATTTTCAACCGGCTTTGTATCGTTGCAATGAACGATATTCGGCTTCCCTCCGTGTTGGAGGGAACCTTAAATGAACTGGTTTCTTATTTGATTACATTTACACATGACATGACACTAAATTGTATTTCTTTCCCTCATGAAACAGGTTAGCATACAAATCACTTTCTCTCATATTTACACCCTTTCATAGTGACAGTAAATCTGGTGAAATCAAATCCCAGTTAACCCTAAGTTTATACAGTAGCTTGGAAATAACTCCAATGTGTGTTGTGTGCATTTACACGTTGACTTCTATGTAAAAAAAAACTTTACCTACTTCACCCAGAGTGTATGTTCTCACCTCCACATCTGTGCGTTAAGGTGTTTCTCCACCATGTTCTGGAGCGCCAGCCTCATCCGGTCCCATCGCCTGTCGAACACGTAGTGGCCCCGTCCCATGAGCCGGCGGCTGAATACGCAAAACTGGAGGGAGGAAGAAGAGGGAGGGTGAAGAGGATCGAGACAGAAGGGAGGTGAGGTGAGGCATGGAGAGAAAAAGGGAGAAGAGGAGAAGGCACGTGAGAAAAATGAGAAAAAGAACAGATGATCAAGAGAAATCAGACGTAAAAATACCAAATTAAGACTGACTGATAAAACAAGCAGCACTAAAATCTACTGGAGAACTTAACACTTAACAAGCTGTAAACCTGACCATCTCCTATGCTCGGACAATATTACTAAGTCAATGTCTCTTTTTAGTTTCTAACAGAAGACGCGGCTTGACCATATGCGAGTTGGCAGCTCAAACTTTAATGTCACCGGTTTAGTGACAATATACACTATAATGTCATATTCAATTAAGACAGGAAATGACAGAGTCATGTATCCTTCCTGTGATCACCTTTTTGGTCTTGAACCAGATTCTGAACAACAGTTTCTATATTAATCCTCCTGTATGTCTTCAGGTGGGCAGTTTGGCAGGAACGAGTCAGTTTGTTAAACAGTGTTTTCTTTACACGTATTTAACTGCAGACAGCACAGGAATATAAATGTAAATGAGCGCTGTATATACAAAGCATTTGCCCATAACATCATGGACACTTTTTAAACAGCTCCATCGACATGCTGACATAAAAATTGCACACAACCCTCACCTTGTTTTGCACTGAAAGCATTCAATAAGAGCTACACCTGAGTCTGAACACCGACAAAACCAATTCCTCTAAATGGCATCTAACATGTGTGTTAGTGCAGCATTAGTAATCACAGTATTTACCCCTAAAGGCTGTGGGTGGCGATTGGAGTAGTGAAAGGCAGGTCTGTCAGTGTCCTCGGGAGTCTCTGCGTCTCCCTCGTCACTGGAAAGTCGACCGCCGTCTCCTGCTGCCGCCACCAAACTGTGGGGAGACGGCTCTGGGTTAGGGGCCGGGGCGGGGGCCGGTGCTGGGGGCAGAGGACTGGAGGTGGAGGTGGAGGTGGTGGAGCCGGGAACCCTGGAAGGAGGGCATGGTAGAAATAAAGAGGGGTGAATAAAAGAAAATAAATTGAGAGTAGGAGACAGCGGGAAATGGAAATGAGGAGAGAAAATTTAGTGGTATGGAGAAGCAAAGATTGGAAGAGAGAAGGAAGAAGGTGGTTAACCGAGAGGAAGTGATGGATGAAAACAGAAAAGCAAACATGAAAACCTGTCATATCAGCACCAACACAGTAATCAATGTCATTCTCAGGGTTTTGTACAGTGACAAAACCCCAAATAACTTCCTTTTTCCAAACACAGGATCATCTTCTGAATGGAAAGAGGAAATGAGTTTCTATTGTTTCTCCTTCTTATAGCGCTGTTGTTGTTTACAGCATCCCCTGGTGGGAAAAACATGAACAGACAAGGATTTCCCATCATCCATCTGTCCAGGCCCAATACAGTTCAACTCCAGTGATGTGGAAAAGTATTAAAAGTCCTATTTAAGTAAGAGTAAAAATAAATAGCTGTAAAAGTAAAAGTCTTAAATCACTGGGTAAACTGTATCCAAAATAAATACGGAAATATAAATAATGCTTAGTAAATAAAGAGTTTTGTTCAGAAAGTGTTGCTTTTCCTTAAAAGAACAGATTACTACTACTACGAGATTAGTACTTGATTTAAAGAACATAAAGAAATAGAATTATAAAAATACTTAATTATTTGGAAAACAAGTAAATTGTATAAAATAAATAAATTGATGATAAATAATAAATAAATAGTTTTAATATTTTAAATTTTATAAGCAACTAAATATCTAATTGTGAAAATTAATAACCAATACTGGGGGTTTAAATGCTACTAAATTTATAGCATTTAAATATTTTACGTACAATTTTTATGGATTTATGTGGTTTGAAATGTCCCTCTTTGTAAATAATTAGTTTTACACCAAGGATACTTCTTCCCCTCATATTCTAGGAAGATTAATCACATGAGAGAGCATAATCTGACTGGACACGGATCTGATCGATCCTCGGCCTTTCTTTGCTTCCGTATACACATGCAAAGTTGATACTGTGTGTGTGGGCATCCACTATCCTACCTGGGTATGTGTGCGTTCGCCAGCCGTAGCTTCAGCATGGACAGAGTTCGTCCGTTTGGGCAGTGAGGCTTGCTGGGACACGAGGTGTCTTGTGACGTGATGCTCTGGCTGCTGCCTTCCTTCCCTCCCTGCGATCCCTCCCTCTCCTTCTCCTTCGCTCCCTCGTTCACCTTCGCCCGCCCTTTGTGCTCGGCAAGGAGGACGTCGAAATGTTTCCTTCGGCCGGAGACGGCTCGGCGGTGGGTTAAGGAGTGAGTCTGTGGCAGCCAAAAACACACACAAAAAAAAAGGTTAATAGCAATTTCATGCTCGTCCCTCCGTGAGCTAATAAGCACTAACCGCTTAGAGATATTAGGTTATTTCCAGAGAGACTTTGAATTCTTCACATATCAATACTTTCATTAACAGAGTGGAGCTCATTCAGCAAGGGCTGATAGTTGCACTCCCAGGGGCTTGAATCACGGCTCTCTGGTTTCAGGAAAGTTTCCATAATCACTGCACCATGCTGCTGCCCACGTCACACCAGACTAACGTGGGTAAATACTGCCGGTGCATGGTGAGCCTGTTTACCCTTCCAACTACTTTGGAAGGTAACCAGCTATCAAACATTTGGTTTTCCAATAGTCCTCTAAAAAGGATGTGTGTGCGAGGCTGGTGAATACTGGTTTAAACAGCTAGTGTGGCTTTTGGAAGGAAACGTGTTTCCTGTACTCACTCAAAGAGGCTTCTTCAAATGCTGTAAGACGTGACAGGTGCATCTTATATACTCATAAATATTATGAATAACAAATCTTTGATTGATTTAGCTGCCGCTCGAGGAAGACGTTAAACACATAATAAACCTGAGATCAAGCAGGACGACGGCAACAGAACCTGGATGAGATGCACAAATTAATTGTACTTTATGAGTGTTTTATCTTTTATTTTCTCATTTAAAAATCATCACTAACTTTACATGAAACGCCGCGTACCAGAGAGCATCAGTGATCATGAAAGTTTTCGGTTCCTCCTGCAGGTTTCTAAAGACTCTCTGAGCCTCCTGTGAGGCGGTAGGAAGTATTCCTTGATCTAAAATCATTTTTAAGAGCATCTTAAATAGGGCTGCACAATTAATTGAAATTTTATTGAAATGTCAATATGTTTTTCTGCAATTTTTGAATAGCAGGTGGTGCAATATTTGTTAAAAGCAAAATGTGTGTCAAAATACCCTTTTAAATTAAATATTGTGGTGCTGCAGAGATGTCCTGGCCTACACATCATCTTCTACAGACTTAAGAAAACATCTTTGTTTGTTACAGATCCCCACAAAAATCACACCATAATCATTTTAATATGTTTTCACTGAAATGAAAATAATGATGTAAAAATGTTCATTCCCTCTAATATCGCAAATCATATTGCAGCCTTAATCTTAAATTAGAGTACCTTTGGGAAACACCCCTTAGGGCGTTTTTACAAGCCAACATTTAGTCCATTTTAATTAAACTCTGGTGCGGTTCTTTTGGGCGGTTGTGAACGCAGTAATCGGACTCTGGTGTGGACCAAAACAACCGGTGCTAGACCGCTTGCGAGAGGTGGTCTCGGACCGTTTCCAAGTGAACCACAATGCAGGCTGCTTGTGTGGGCATTTGTTGAGATGAACGCAGTTAAACATTTAACATGAGTGGGAGAGGACTGACCTGGACTTCTGCAGAAGTCCAATATTTGCTTGACATCTGGGCCGAAGAGAACATACAGAATATGCTAAATAAAGTCCACAAAAATAGTGAGGTTTATAAAGTCATTTGAGATAAACTAGAGGAGAAGGGATTTGTGTGCACTTTAGATCAGTGCTGAGTCAAAATGAAAAAAAAAAAACACGAAGACAGCAATATTTCAAAGTCTGTATAGAAGAGGCAGCTCTCGAGACGAAAAAGGTTTGGACTGGGTTACTAAGATGGAGTTCACGGCCATCTCAACCTTAAGATGCTTTTTGGGAAACAGGGCAAGGGCTGCACAATATATCGTTTTCTTAATCGTCATAGCGATGTCAACTTGTGCAGTAAACACATCGCGAAAGACTACAATATTGCACTCAGGGATTTGTTTAATTAGTTGAAAGAGAGTATCAGTAAATGCAGCTATCATTCTCTTTTATTTGTGTCTTTTCTGTTCAGTTCAATGTTTAATTTATTTAATAAAACTAAAAAATCTTTTTAATTCAACAAGCAATCTATTGTATTGTAGTAGAATACTGAAAGCAGCAGGAAGGTAGAACTAAGGAGACTTTAATATCTGTTTATTTATGGCAAATAATATTGTTATCGCGATAGTCAACAACGTTATTCCATAGTGCATATTTTCCTCAAATCGTGCAGCCCTAAACATGTCCCTTTCTTTAAAATTATGGTTGCCATTGGGACTACTAGTAGAAATGAAGACATAAAAAAAAAGCTGAAAACACTCTCAGCCACTCCAAACAATATCAACGCACGAGCCTGATACATCTCTAATTACAAACCAGTTTGCAGTGATTACTTAAGCTAGGAGTAATTAAAGGGCAGTAAAACAGAATTTTACTGCTGAAAGATGTTGTAGCCTCATCCGACATCTATAATTACCTCATCAAGGGAAGTGTGGGCCCTGTAATGCCTCGGCACTGCTACCCCCGTATTAACAGAGAAAATGGGATGTGCAGACGTATCACGGAGACAGACGGGGCGGCAGACCGGGTCATGGCGTGTGATGACACAGCGCAACCCTTCAATATCATTACTCTCATAAACAAACAAAGCTGCTTTCCTGGTCGGACAGGAAGCAGGAAGGAGGGTCAGAAACTATTATTGTCTATGCAGAAAATTACACACAGGTGGAGCGTTTGTGTGCGTTACCTTGCAGGTGAGAGACCGTGTGCAGGGCCGCTTAGTCTCTGGGTCCTGGACTCCACAGTGCTTGTTAGGATCAAACACTCTCCCTGTAACACATGTAAACACACACACACACACACATATTAGATTGGCAATAAAGACCATAATTTAGTCATTTCCCTCCCTCTTTCAAATATCAAATTTCCTGGGAGCCTCACAGTACAACGAGTATATTAATTTGTCTCCTTTGAGGAGGCAGTTTGTTCACTGACATTTGTCTATTCACATATTCCTTTGTTCATTCAATCATTCAGCTGTGCTCTGAGGCTACTATAGTCTAATAGTACTGTTCTGTGTGACATTATTAGCAGTGCTTCCAGTTTCAAACAGATACAGATCCCGCAAGCTGTGACAAATCATTCCTGACAGGACGTGCTGGCAGCCGGACAGGAGTCGACTGTGACTGACAGCCCAGGAAACCCTCTCCTGTTTTAATGAATAGAAATTGTACTTCGATGATGAAATGGAGTCATTAAAGACGGTGTCAGTTTGCAGCCAACGTCTCTGATGTTTATTTTAAAGAGCTCTTCTCGTAGAAAAATGTTTAGAAAAGCCTCAGGAAAGAAAGAGCACTTGAGATTGATATGAAATATTCTTACAAAATGTTCTCAGTCATCTGCCAAACATGGAACAGTTTGGGTTATTTCACAAGAGATACTTTTGTGTTTCATTTTTTTCTCTGTGCTGTTTGAAGTGTGCAGGATTCAGCAACATTTAAATCAGATGACAAACAGTTGGTGAGTAGTTTCACTCTCATCAAATCTGATCAAACCATATCCACACTGTGCTGAAGAAGCAGATTAGCTGATTATTTAAACTAGTAATAAATAAGAACTAATGGAGCTTTTTAAGATTTAGAAAGATAAAGAAAAACATTTGGTAATATCATTTTCACTCACTTTATATTGAGTTGCAAGCCATCTGAGTAATGTTTATTGTGCAGTTATGTTATGTTTTGTCCACCAGCCATGTCTCATAAAGGTTGTACCAGCCAGTATACAGTATATATGTCCCCCCCTCTTTGTCATCTAGTTTGGTCTGAGTTGGTTGTTCAGATCAGTTTTGTTGAACTCTTTTACAGCCCATTTCTTTTTGTATTTTTTTGTAAATAAAAACCCACGTTTTTGAAAAACACACAGTCCCTGCTCAGTCCCTAAAATCCAATAAGGCAGCAACAAGAGCGATCATAATGACAGCACATATTTTAAATAAATTCTCAGTTTAACCATCATTTCAAACAATAATGCATCCACCGTGTTGTACAACAATGCACTGTGGTATGTAAGGTAGGTCAGAGTTGATCCAGGATGTAGTTCTGATAAATGTTTACAAGTGACTGTTTGGGCAATTACTTCAGTGTTTTTAATAATATGGTCAAACCAGACCACTGTTTTAAACTTGTTGATTATTAGATTGCCATAAAGTAGTTGATTATTCTCATTGTTGATTAATCTGTTGATTATTTTCTCGATTAATCGATTAGTTGTTTGGTCTATAAAATGTCAGAAAGTAGTGAAAAAGGTCGATCAGTGTTTCCCAAAGCCCAAGATGACATCCTCAAACGTCTTGTTTTGTCCATAACTCAAAGATTTTCAGTTTACTGTCATAGAGAAGTAAAGAAACCAGAAAATATTCACATTTAAGAAGCTGGGATCAGAGTATTTCTACTTTTTTTGTCTTAAAAAATGGATTATCGATTATCAAAATAGTTGGCGATTAATTTAATAGTTCACAACTAAGTGATTAATCGTTGTAGCTCTAGTTGCCAATTCCTTTCAGCTGGTGAACAAATAGCTAAAAATCATAAATACAAAAAATAAGAAAAGAAGTTATAAAACAAAGTGAATTTTCTATTTACATACATAAAAAAACCTTCTAACACCACTCATTACTTCCAAATGTTTTACATCCTTGATCAAATGGTAAATGTTGGAACTAAGTTGAGCCATGGAGAGCAAACTTCAGTGAATTTTCTATGCTGATAACAACAGCAAAAGCATTGCTCTGAAACACAGGGAGACCTTTGTAGTCCCACACAAACTAGCCGGCCAACAGCAACCTCCAGTCAGCAGGTTATCTTAAACAGTGTTACTGTCAGAAGGCTGTAATCTAGTGCTGGCCTTTGCTATAATCCCTGTAATCTTTCTGTGCAGTACCAGACAGCTCCCATGCATACGGTTAGACGAACAAACACGCATGTACAACAACAAACATGCACTCAGACATAAACAAACTCACGTGCTCACTCACAAGTTGACACAGACTTTAAAAGGAAGTTGACAGAGAGAGAGAGAGAGCGAGAGAAAGAGAGAGGAAAATGGTTAGTGTGAACGCAGACAAAAGGAAGACACTGATGAGAGGAAACCAAACAACAGAAAAAAAGCAGAAGAACAAGATGAGTGGGAAACAAGACGATGATGAACAGAGAGAAAACACCAACAGCGAAGATGAGACAGGAGTGTGCGAAAGAGAAAACAAACGAGGCCAGAGTATGAGTGTGCGAGAGAGAAACGAGGAGGTCGAGGCAGGAGGTGGAGAGTGAGAGGATGAGAAAATGTAGAGACGCAGGAGGTGGGGGAAATCTCTCAAGAAGACGAGCAGCTTTCTGGCAGCGGGAGCTCGTGAATTAGAGGGTGTAAATCAGAGGCTCGGAGCACAGCGAGACGCAGCACAAACCAAAAGAGAAATGAGGGAAGGAGAGGGAGCGCTGGATAGAGAATCATGACAACAACAACCAAGCATCCATCACAAATTTGACTTTATTGCTTTGAATTGTTTTTACCTCTCTTACTTTGAGATGACCACGAGTTTAACTTGTGTGCATCGACGTTAAGTTAAGAGGAAAAAAAGTTGAGTTTGGAAGTTAGAATGAGAAGAAAACAACAGTAGATGGGAGAAAAAATAAGTGAGAAAGATAGTGAAAGTAGTGAGAGGATGGAGAAAAGCCTTTCACCCTTTCTAAAACACACACATTCTCACCCCACCACTGTCCTGTCTGCAGCCAAACACTCAGACTGGAAGCTTTCCAAACGATACTGAGATAAGAAATAGGGAGTTTGTGAGCTTTTTAAAGCATAGGCATGGAAAGCTTAAAGGGATAGTTTGTGTGTTTTGAAGTGGGGCTGTATCAGGTACTTATCCACGGTCAGTTTCTTACCTAGAGTAGATGATGGTCGTCACGCCCCCCAGTTTGGAGAAGCAGACAGAACGTACCGCGCAGAAGCAAAGCAATGTACTGCTGTGGACGGGGCTGGCAGCAAATCATATTTTAGACACCAAAAAGAAAGACTCAACTAAAAAAAATCAGTATCAGTTTAAGTGTACGCTATATTTAGAAAATTTTCGCTGGTTTACCTTGACGTCAGACAGCCCTTTCCGACAAGGAACCGAAGCCGTTGTATCCATCTATGCTCTTGCCAAAGCCACCAGTCTCCATTGAAAAAAACTGAAATTTTACCTCGCAAAACACAGGAATTTCTGGTCTATCACACGATCCTCGTGTTCTGCGAGGTAAAATTAAGTTTTTTTCAATGGAGTCTGGTTGCTTTGGCGAGAGCATAGATAGCGGCTCCCCATCGGAAACATAGCCTGTATAGCTGTCTGACAGCAAGGTAAACTATCTTAATATAGCGTACATTTAAACTGATATTGATTTTTTTAGGTGGGTCTTTCTTTTAGGTGGCTAAAATACGTTTTGATGCAGACCCCATCCACAGCAGTACATCGCTTTGCTCCCGTACGGTAACTCCTGTCTGTTTCTCCAAACTGGGGGCGTGCCGACCGTCTTCTACTGTAGGTAATACACTGACTACCTCATACAACCCCACTTTAAAACACCCAAACTATCTCTTCAAGAGTTTAATTCAAGGAGCAAAGCTAGAAATATTGAACTCTACCAGCACAGGAATGTTTGTAGACTAAAAGTTACAGAATCTGTTTTGTGACTTATAGGTTGATGAATCAATATGACAAACCAGGCAGGAAAATGATTCAGTTATTCAATTTTTTCCACTTCTTCAGCGACATTTAGAACCCAATTGCACCCATGAGTCAGCCGAAGCTGCCAGAAAAACAAACAAACATGCATGCACAAGGAATTTCACTGGGATCAATACAGAAAAAAAATGTAGGCCTGACCTGAGAGTCTTTTTTGTGACCTGGAGGAAGTCTTAGTCCCGTTTTGGTGCTTCTTCTCCAATGGCAACGACGACGACGGCGGCGGTGGTAGAGCGCCAGATCTCTGAGAAGGGGAAGGCGACGGGGAGGGTTTCCGGTCCAGCGGGGAGGGAGAAGGTGTAGACGACAGCCGCCTGTCCAGTGGAGAGCGCGCCGGGCTGGGCCGCCCGTCCAGAGAGGATGGAGAGGTGGTGGGGCGCGGCGTGGATGGCCCGCCGGTGCCGCGACCGTTCACGAGCTTCTCGCTGGACCGCTGGGAGGCCGGGGGAGTTAGGGATGGAGGTTTGAGGGAGGAGGGGGAGGGGGAGGAAGAGGCGGAGGTGAGGCGCACGTGTGATGCGGAGTCGGCACGGCTGAGGCAGGGCATCTTCTCCAGGCTGACGACTGGAAGGGATACACTGCAGAAGGGAAGAGTGGAGTTAAAACACTAAATGTTTTTGGAGCAGCATTTTATGAAACTCCGACAGCTCCTAAAAATGACGTGGGTGAGTGTGAATATTAAAAAAAGAAGTATGCTCCCACCACGTCTTGTTCCGTGCCCCTTTTGGTGGGTAGACAGCGAGAGGCGCCTTGCTGAAGCGTGAGTGAGGGTAATCTTTAGGGACCCTGAAGGCCAGCGTGTCCCCAGGACTGGGAGTCACAGCGGGGGCCACTGCAGGCGCTTTGGGCTTCATGGGGACCAGGGGGCTCCTGGAGGGGGCGGGGGAGCCGTGGCGCTTCTCTGGAACAGGTCAAGACACAGAGAAAAAAGTGTGTAACACCTCAAGACACGCTCATACTATCAAGATCATGCATTGCTAGTGGGTACTTTTTGGATCTGGGTACTTTTTTTTTTTTATCTGATTTGCATCCGATTAGCACCTCAGTGTAGTGCGGTGTTGTATTTACACCAACTTGGTTTTTTTTCTGCCGTGCTTAGGTGCCAGATGGCTGTGTTGTAACACAGGAGAGACAAATCGGTGCCAGATCCTTTCCACCAAAAAAATAGAAGCATTTACAAATCAATTTAGTGTACTTTTCTCTAATTAGCAACTTGCCTGACACCATCTGAAGTGTCCTTGTGTGATTAACTCCACCAATCTGTTTATTATGTGCGCGGTTCAAACAGGAGCCAACAATTATAAATACATTTTTGACCCAGATCTGATCGGAATACACAAGTTAAAGGATGCTGAGACACAGAAAGAGAGGGGGATAAATCACAAGGTTGTGGGGTGTGGGGACGGGGGAAGTAGGAGAGGAGAGGAGCTCAAACTTACGGTTTTTGCTATGCATGTCTTTGTGGGAGGAGGGTGGGGAGGGAATAAGGGGGTGTGGTCCAGGACTGTCTGTCTCTCTCTGACTGTCTCACAGGGAAACTACACCCCGGCTACCTGAATGAAAACAGAGGGGCGAACATGTCATAAAAAACAGAGAAAGGAGGAGGGCTGTGCACAAAGTAACACAGTGTAAAAGTATCTAAAATGATATGAAATGAGGTGTTATGTTATATTCATAACATAGTTATTCTAATCTACCGGCTGCTTCAGGAGGTATATAAACAACATCTGCCGGATCTAGCAAGATTCAACTGTTAGTTTTGGGAAGGGACCGGCCCTTGTGGTTAGCTGAATTTCCTGTCTGATGATAAGATGCAAATCTAAAAACGGAGGAGAGCATTGACATGATGAAATCATTAATATTCACCTTGGAAACATGAACGCAATTACTTTTTGCAAATCCATGCACAATCATCAACAAAACAAAAGTATGCAACTGCACTTGTGTGCATAGCCACACATGCTCACAATTACAGATTAAACAGCAAATATACAAAACTCAAGTGTCCCGCAAACATGTTTTCTCAGGCCCTGCCTTAAAATACTTGACAGAGAGTGTGACATGTACAAGCCAAGGTCAAGCTAAAACAACAACTCCCTAACACAACTGTTCTCTCACATGCGCACACACACTGTGACGGACTAACAGAGTCAGATAAAATACCTGGATGTAACTCCAGTTCTAGGAGATTCTCCCTTTGTTGTCTTATTTTTGCTCTTCTCTTAGGTAAGAGAACATTTTTCGAGAGGTCAAGAGCACTCTTACCAAGATAAGAAAAAAACATCTTGTTTTTACAGTCCACAAATGGTTTGTCCTTTGCAAGGAAATAAAAGGAGTAATGTAATGATTGGATTATTAAATTTGTGCGTTAAATAAGTACTATTGGTCCTCTGATCTAAATTAAGACTATAAAATCCCTTGGATGATATTGCGTGCGTGCGTCAAAGCAGATTTGGATGTTTAAGAACATTTGGTGCATCTGGAGTTGACTTCTTGTATTTTTTTCTCTGAACAGAAAATTAAGAGATACTTAAGAGAATGTTAATGTTGCATGAGATCCAGTGTCTCCCATTGGCTCGTAACCTGTGCAAATCGCAACACACAACCAAGAGCTAGTCGCTGAGCCATCAGAGGAGTGCCCGCTCGGCCTACGGTCCACGGCGGACAAAGATTTCCCCAAAAACCCCTGTTGCGCGTCCATCACATCATCTGAGGGCACGTACAGGACACAGAGCAAAGGGACCTCTCACCCTCATCCAGCGTGATGAGGGAGATAATCCAACTCTGATGAGAGTTAGATTAGAAGACTGATCCACTCTTGTGTCTGTAGAGTCAATATGTATCCACCATCCTGCCAGCAGCCAGTTAGCTTCACTTTGCACAAAGACTGAAAGCAGGGGGAAACAGCTAGTGTGGCCAAGAAACAGTCCGGCACATAACCCCAGTAAAAACCACGTTTTAGTGTCATTTTTACATTTTAACAAACTCCTAAGTAGCGGTGATGTCATGCTTCACTCAGTGAGCAGCATAAGGGATTCTGTGTGTGTGTAACATGTGTGAGTGTGTGTGTGTCACAATGTCAAACAACGAGGTTAATGAGTGTAGTAGTAGTCTACTAACAGCAGCACGTTGGAACAAAAAGGACAGAGCAGACAGACTGACTGACCCTGTGTGTTTGCTCAGAGTGCACATGAAAGTGTGCTGCAGGTGACTGAGGGAGAGTGTGCGTGTGTGCAAAGTGTGCATTGAAGAGATTAGCCTCTGCAGGCATAAGTATAACAGGTGTGTGTGTGTGGGTATGATAGCATGTTGAGAACGTATACACTGCCAGTGTATGTGTGTTTCTGTCCAAAGTATAGGCTATATGTAATTTGCATGCAAAGCAGAGCATCTCTGCATGCAGTATGTATGTATGAGAATACTTTGCAAGAGCATAATTAGCGTATGTGAGAATGTGTGTGTGTGTGTGTGTGTGTGTGTGTGTGTGTGTGTGTGTGTGTGTGTGTGTGTGTGTGTGTGTGTGTGTGTGTATGTGTGTGTGTGTGTGTGTGTGTGTGTGTATGTGGCAGGTGTGTAAATAGGCCAGTGGAAGCAGAGGACGAGGAAGGCAGCTGTATTCAGAGTAGCAGGATCAAAGTCCAGAGACACATTTGCAGGTATGCAGCTACGACAGTAACAAATTCACACATTAAATCACACATTATTTCACACACCATTTTAGTCAGCACAACTGTACAGTTCAATGAAGCTGTACTGTAGCAATGGAAACTGGGAAATGTGTGTATTTTTTTTGTATTTTCTGATTTCAGGATTATTCTAATTTCCCAGGCAGGAAGAAGTTAAATAAAATATCTGAAGAAATATGATATCAGATATGCTCTTTGGACAGGTCAAGTATACCCTTTCTTGTGAATTTGTGGGTCCAACTCAATCTGCTATTCAATCTCTGTTGCATGCTTTTCTTTGGATTTATTTCCTGTTCATTTGTTCGATTTAATACAAGAGAAAACATTTTTTAAATACTGCATTTTTCAATATGAAAAATTACTATTTGAATAATAAAAAAAAAAAAATTCTGCAAAATGACGGTAAATAAAAGTTAAGGTTAACTATATATTTATAACTGTAAAATTAAAACAACATAATTATGGGCAGCTTAAATTGTTGGCCAAAAAAAATGATTAAACTCTGTACAGCTAGTATACTTGTATCTACAGTAAGACATAATGAATGATAGACAACTTATTCTTCATAGTTTTGTAACAGAGCTCATCCTGTGAGCGAGGAGCCAGTTGGGAGCTAACCATACTGATTTACAATACATGGACGGCTGCCCAGGCAAGGTCACTAAGCCACCCGACCACAAGGGCACCCTCGCTACTACGCTCCCTCCCGCCTGCCTGTCGTTATGGCAATGCTGAGAGCCCAGCTGGTTGCCGATTGGCCGCTGACTCATCCTGTGGGTGGAGCCGTTGCGTGATGAGGAAGCGGAGGCTCTCAGAGCTCAGCTGGGTTTGTTTACATTGAGCGAGGAGGAGCAGGGGGAGAGAGAGAGAGAGAGAAATAGATATGAGGAAATTAAGAAAAGCATCTGTGAAGATTCTCAGTTATTCAGGTTATCTAGAAGTGCTGGGTCGAAGGAAACTAGGCTTATATTACAGTATATTAAAAGCAGTGGGATTCTGGTAGTACACATAGTACTGGAAATCTATATAAAGACAGCATGTTTATGTCTTTTGCAAGTGAACAATAACATAATTCCCCTCGCAAAAAACAAGGCAACATTTACATTAACTACATTTTCACATCATGTTTTCAAATCTCAGATGACTAAACATTAGCTGGCCAAAAAGACAGTAGGCATGGAGGCTGGTAATGAAAAAAAAGATCGCTATGAAGGGGAGATGTGGTTAACAAAAAGAGGTTGTGAACCATCACTCTCTTGCATAGATACTATGATGCATTAAGAGTCCAGAAAAGAAATGTCTCTCCTTTTGGTCCTCAGATGAGGTAAAAATGATTGTGATGCCATGCACTTTGCATTTTGAAACACAAAGTTAAGTGCAAAGACGTCTGACGTACAGTATAGCTGGCATTTTAACTGTCCCGAGCCTCTTCTAATGGTTCGCACACAGCCAAGCCGCAACAACAATAACACGAGCGAAATGAGCAACACCAGTAAACGAAACTAAGCAGGACGTCTGTGGTTAAGGGCAAAACTTTCCGACAACAGACGAACATCGTGTGAAATTAATAACTGCACTTCAGCTCAGGCACAACAACAGACAGGGAAGCACCAAGCAGCCCAAACACTTGTTAAGTTAGGAGCGCAAATAAAACCAAAAGAAAATAGAGGATATTTCTTTTTGACCTGCCTCAGAGCCTCAATTAATCCACCACTACAGAGAGAAGTTGGTCGGCGAGTAGAGAGAGACAGACACTCCCATCAACAGCAACAAGCCTTTCATCGTGCACAGGACTTACTCACACACAGCAGGCCACCAGCACTGGAGACAGACTGAAAGAGTGCAGAGAAGGATATATCTGAACACGGCACAGAGTGCTGATTCATCCAAACAGACAGCTTCAAAAGCATGGCTTACGCTTCACTCACACACACACACACACACACACACACACACACACACACACACACACAAATCAGATCATCAGTTGTGACTCTTGAATTCTCTAATTTGTCATGGTGTTCAGGGCCCAAATGTACCAACCATACACTGTATATAAAGACATCACAGCAACCCTAAAGTAAAGTAGGCTTGCTGTGGTAGTCAGTGTTACCGATATGCTCGGGCATACACCGATTACATTACTAGCCGTCGTTTTGGATCTTTATATATATAAATAAAACCCATTTAGTAATTCTCTCTGTCTAGTAAGTCTCTCTCGCTAGCAAGCTGCGGCTGTGCTCGGCTCGTGATTGGCTCGGACGGGTGACCTCGATACCGCGGCTCCATCACCTGATCACTACTGCGCATACTCTGGCTCCAAATGACTTCAAAATCTCAATATGGTAGCTCCCGTATCCGGGATATTTTGGCTTCACATCTGTACAGTGGGAGACACTTGACTATGAAGAAAGCTTCAATAATTTCCCCACATTGCTGAAAAGAGTAGAGAAATCGTAAATCTTCACTGGGAAACTGTCTTTATAACATCCTAACTGTCCATAATAAGCTTTGATGTTCACCCACCATTAAACTATGTCTTAGCAAATTTCTCTTCACAGGCTCATTGGAGAGAGCATGATACAGACACTGCCAGTGTGAGGGGTTTATTTGATACCCACTGGGGCCACTTATGCCAAGAATATACATGCTTACCTTACTCTAAGGAGATTTAAATAAACAAATAGAGCAAGTCTCTGACATATAAGATACAATAACCTTTCTAAACAGAAGACATGGCATATATTAAACACCCATCCAGCACAGGTCCTAGCTGAAGCTGTGACCACTCTCTTCGTCAGACACAGAGCAAAGCTTGAGCAGCAAACTGGGCGTGTATAACACAGAGCCACTGACCCCTGAGGCAGCCAACCCCCTCCTACTCTGTGTGCGTGCGTGCATGCATGCATTTCCGTATATGTAAAGCCTCAGTGCTGATTCGACGCACAGGTCAAGCATGAAGGCAGATCCCATGATGGACATACAAGGCTATTGCAATGAATGAAAATGCAGAGTCACAACATTTGGAAGCAGAATCCCCAGCTGGGAACAATGGCACTATACTTGTGAGGATATTCCAGTAACATGAGGAATGAGCAACAATGGGAGGAAATGCATAAAACATCAGAAGAAAAATCTTAACAGGTGCCGGTTCCTAGAGGCAATCCTCTCAGCAGAGGCCAGGAGGAGCATTTGTCATGTCATGACACAGAGTAGTTGTGTGTATAATAGGGGTGGGGAAAAAAAATCGATACACCTAAGTATCGCGATTCTTTTTTTTTTATTTACGGTTTTGAAATTGTTTTTTTTAATGCCAGAATCTATATATTTGCTTCATTTGAGTCTATGCGGAGGTAGAAGGAAGTTACTGCTTTTATTATTGTAGTCTGAGTAACGTGACGTCATATCTGTTCCGTATCCTTCAACCAAAACAAACCGCAGCCGGCCGCAGTGAGCAGAAACGGAAAAACAGAAAACGGCGGAGGGTCGGCGTGGATACGACCTGCATCCTCACATTTTAAATTCAAAGTGGTAAACACTACACATACAGTAAAGTATGGAAACAATTTGGGTTTCACACATTTCCAGGAAAAGCAGAGCTAGACATCATGGCTAAAGCTGCATGCTAACTCTGTCATGGACAGGAAACGTTATCGTATTTCCATAACGTGCATTCAAGCCGGCCGTCACTCGCATCTCCGTGGTCAAATCGTCCGACGCTACAACTGTAGAGCACCCATATACTGACATTTACAGTATTTTAAATGCATTCAAACGGCCCCGATGGAGCTGACCATGGATGTATAAAGAGAACGGAGCTGACGGGAGAGCTAGCGACGGACTTGGAGAGGTAAGAGGAAGTATACACGTGTGACTATGTCCGGTTTTCAAAATAAGGTGTTAACAAAGGGAACTGTATATACAAAATACATATATGCAAATAAGATTGATGGATTATATTCACCAAAAGTATAAAACATGACATGTCCCTTATAAATTAAAAAGAAAATGCCACTAATGTGTGAGGGAAATGTCTTTATTCTTTGATTTTTGGGTTGCTGGAATTTTTTTTATAAATAATTCCAGACAATGATTAATATATTTGACTTCAGCACATCTCTGACTACATACTAGTGTTAAAAAAGTTAACAAAAATCGCAATAAATCGTAATATCGGATCACAATTCTTGCAGAATCGCAATACATATCAAATCGGCACCCAAGTATCGTGATAGTATCGAATCGGGAGATAGGTGAATCGTCCCAGCCCGAGTGTATAATGCTTCAAATTTAAGAATGTAGTCAATGAATCAACTAAAGTGGCTGGACAGTGTGCCTTCTAGGTCACTGCACTACAGTTAAAATGATTCTAAATATAAAAGTATATGATGAAACAAGATGAAAGTAATTCACACATTCGACTTTTCTACTAGTCATTATGTGACTTGGCCTGCTGGTCGCCTGCTTGTTATCATGTTATGGCCCGAGGGTAGCTTTGTTTTATGGGGAGCTCTCAGGAGATTCCCACTCCTGACTGTGTGTGTGTGCATGTGCATCAGACCTGTTGTTACCCGACTCTGAGTACGTGTCAGCAAGTAGAAACGCTGCCAACGAAGGCGGGGGGGGGCAGGAGCGGGGACAAAACAACAGCGTTCGCCAGGAGTGTGTGTGTGTGTGTGTGTGTGTGTCTCACAATACCACTGACCTCTTTCTGCTGAGAAACAGAAAGTGAGAATGTGCGCGCTTGCAACTCCGCTGGCCTCTCTCCTCTCGGGGAGAAGGGTGTGTGTGTTCATTAAGCGTGACTGTGTGTCTCCCCCCCCACCGCCCCTCCACCCTCACCCCCCCGAATCCCCCTCAAACAGACGGCTCAGGCTGGTGCACGTGCCGCCAACAGAAGGAAGCAGCAGCTCGCGGGCAGATGCGAGCACGCTCAGTGGAGCCACAATTGAAAACAAACAAGAGGTAGACAGACAGGGTGCGGGGGCCAATGGGAGGCGGGAATCAACAGTGTTACCACTTAAATAACAAATAGTCTTAAAAAGGTAAGGTTTAACATGTGTAATTTCATCTTTTAATATACCCATAATTCCTCTTGCTCGTACATTTTTTGGAGTACAAATAGTAGCAATAATTGGCTTTGTCCATATGCTTATTTCTTGGATTAAAAAAAAGCTTGTTCACAATGCTACATCTGGTCCATTACTCTGTAAATTATTTAGTGTATTTCAGTCATTATCAGCCTGCTGAGCATTAAAAGGTATAACCGAGTGGTGTTTATTAGTGTGGACTGGAGGATAAGTTGTAAACTATGTTTCAAAGTGCCCTGAAGGGATAAATAGAAACTATTGCATTGATCTGAATGACTCTGTGTGTGTTTGTGTGTTTGTGTTTGTGTGTGTGTGTGTGTGTGTGTGTGTGTGTGTGTGTGTGTGTGTGTGTGTGTGTGTGTGTGTGTGTGTGTGTGTGTGTGTGTGCGCATGAGCATGTTAGTTTTGTGCCTCCGAGTGACAACTGGAGATACCCCGAGGCGTGTGTGTGTCTTGGTGATGTGTGTGATTATGCCCTGAGGTTATTATTTGTGCCTATGCCCTGTGGTGTGTGTGTGTCTTACCATAGTGTGTGAGGATGCCCTGAGGAGTGACCACCTGATTGCAGACATGGCAGACAACAAGACAAAAATCCTCCAGAGCTGGAAACTTGCGGCAGACGAGCATCTCTGAGGAGGACAGGAAGAGTAGAGGCCACATTTTAGAAACACAAACAATCAAGAGTTAAAGGGATACAGCATGTTTTTGCAAAACTGTATTATGGGTCAAGTTAGCTGTTAACACCAGAGGTCCAATTCACTAATTTCTTCAGGTGCTCAATGCGCTTTATCACACAATTAGCAGATTCATCCAAAGTGACTCTCTTTAGCAATACAATACAACAAATGTATGATTGATCAGTACAACTTCTGCGCTGACACACACATTACGATTGGCTGAAAAGGAGGGAGACATCGGATTGGCTACAGATAATTTCCTGTTGAAAAAAAATGCATTTGTAGATCGGTGCACGTTAGGGGAGTCTCAAAAAAAAAACACACAAATGCAATTAAGTTCACATATTGCAAGCATTTACAAATGCAGGTTCAACAGTTTGTATAGAAATGTAACAACATCCAAATATGTTTTTAATGAAAATTGCAAATACTTTTAAATACATATATTTGTGGATTTCTATTACATTTATTTAAAACAAGAAATATTTGTGTGTGCGTCAGAAATATATTTGTGAACCTTATTTTTTCTATGTGGATTCTTTCTTTTACATTTATATACAGAAATAACTATTTTTGTGTGCATTGAAAAATATTGTAATTTATGTATAAATCACAAAATACATTTGTGAATCCTTTTGTGAGCGTTCATTAATATTGAGACTGATCTGACTCCATATCAATCTAGGGTTTATTTTCCAGGATAATCATTTTGTATATAAAAGATGAGAAACTAGTGAGAATTTACATATTATAATTGATAGCTTATTTGAAAACATAATAATAAAAGATGTGCAATTTACAATGATATAAAATCAGAAAAAAATATGAAAAATGTATAGAACAAAAGAAAAGAGCGAAAAAATACACAAAAGTAAAATATATTGTGTATTTAAATTACACAAAAATTGCCAGACTTTGAAGCTCATCATTTAGCTTTGGAGCTGCTTTTCAGATAGTAAGAGTCACCTGTTGTAAAAAGAAATCACTAACATGGAGCATCATAACCAACAGTTCACACACTGATGATAATGTGTGTTCTAATCACTAAACAGACAGGCATAAAGACACAGATAGTAAGAACAGATAAGCCTTTCAAACACACACAAACTAGCATCCTGTGTTCTATCTAGCATACAGCAACCATTGTGCCTGGAGTTACAAGAGATACCACACCCACTAAACAAAAACTGAAGATTAATAGAAATATTGAGAAAAACAAATATGTCCAATGGATGCTATCTCTTTTGATTAAGCTTTGAGAACCAAATCTTCCTGCACCCAAACAAACTCTACTGACAGAAATCACAGCACTTATTAGCATGGGGCTTACGCCAGTCTCACTGAGGGGGGGTGGGGTGTGTGTGTGGATGTGTATGTGTGTTTGTGAAAGCTCCCAAGAGAAAAAATTGGAGAATGTGTGGGTGTCTGACAGCGTGTGGGTGCATGTCACGATGACCTTGCATTGCTGGCGAGTTTTGTGTCATCTGGGATGTCAAAGAGATCGGCAGTCATGCTTCACCCTCGTCAGTGTGTGTGTGTGTGTGTGTGTGTGTGTGTGTGAGCAGGACACAGATCTGCGAGGTTACTCAAGGTCAAAGCCATATCATACAAATATGTAGAGAACGTGAGCTTGTGCGTGTGAGTGTGTGTACATACTGCAAAAGGTCACAGTTGGTTTCATTACTCATGCATGAAGCGTTCAAGGACACAAACACTGAGGTTGACATGATTGCTGCTTGGTAGGGATATTTCATAACTTTTGAGCTATGTTAATTCTGATTGAAGACCGCTGTTAAATAAATAGTGAAGGGTAATGAGAGTGAAACAAATGAAGGGCAAGATAGTAATACCAAAGCGGTGAAATAAACTGATATTAGCGGCAGGGGAAGTGGCTTTCACATCAGTCAAACGCTCTGGGAATACTCTAAGAGAGCTATTCAACCACTGGGCTGAGAAATAACACTCCAAAGGAGGAAAAACCGGCATGGCCATTTTCAAAAGGGGTCCCTTGATCTCTGACCTCAAGATATGTGAATGAAAATGAGTTCTATGGGTACCCATGAGTCTCCCCTTTACATAATTGGGAATTAGGGTTCAGTGTCTCGCTCAAGGACACTTCGACATGCGGGGATTAAACCGCCAACCTTGTGGTTAAAGGACGACCACTCTACCCACTGAGAAACAGCCACTCCTGCAGCAGTAAAGCGTGTGATTGTTTGTAGGACACACAATATGATCCTCAATACTTTGGATTCATAATGGCAGGCAGTGATGGGTGAGGGTAAGCTGAATATTATGTGGGTCATTACACCTGACAGCGGCATAACACATATTTATAGCCCTGTTTGTCATTTATTTGGGAAGGTGGTCCTCGGAAATTTTTTAACAATCAGAAGTGGACCTCAAGTAACCCCTGCTCTAAGAGAGCTCCTAACTTAGCCTAAATATTTATAGCAAGGAGTCCTATCTTAGGAGTGATTTAGGAAACTCAGGAAGGAGGTGTAGTTGACCTAGGGCTGTCCCATTTGCCATTTTTTGGGCTTTGAAGTTTCGGTGGGAAATATTTGAATATGTTTGAAGATTCGTGGAGAAGCGTGGCACGGTCTTCTGTCTGTCTGTCTCCATCTCCCCCAGTTTCAGTGCCCAAGACAGTCCACACACACGCGCACCTCTACACACAACAAACAGCGATATACGACTGAGAATACCTAATAATAATGTTGTGGGATTATTCCTTATATCATGGGCTACTTGGGGATTTATACATTATTATTACATACTTATATATGAAAAATAAAAAAAATATGAAAAAACAATTTGAATAGTGATATGTAGGTCGAATACCATGGCAACGGTCGAAGCCTTGAAGCGTTCGGGTCAGCCCTAGGTTGACCCCGTTGATAGGTATGACACATTCTTTTTAAAACGGTGTGATTGGTTGATCTAAAATATATAAATATGTTAATAATTGGCATAGAATGGACAGTTAAATCTATAGGCCTAATAATAATAATAATAAACTATATTTATATAGCACATTTCAAAAACAAGTTTCCAAAGTGCTTCCCAGCCATAAAAACAGAGAGTACACAGAGCAATTACAAATTAGAAAGTTCAATGCAGCAAAGAAATAGAAAAATAAATAAAAGACAATAAATAAAAACCTTAATAATAAATCAATGAATCAAAGCATAAAACATTCGGATTAAAAGCCATTCATACACACCAAGGTAATAGAAATGTATGTAGCAGTATGTAGCTCACAAGATGTCTGAAAACACAGGCCTACCTGAGCAGTAGCATATTCACATCCTGGTAATAAGTATTTAATCTATTTCATTACTTACTTGTCATTCAGAATCACAATCTTTACCAGGATCTAGTCTTAACTGTAAGGGAAAAAAACGTCATAATTCTAAGAATTTTCTTAGCATTTCGTCACTGGGAGAAACTGAATACGGCCCGAGGCCTACAGTTGGATCCCGAGTATCGGCACTGAAGCAGTTAGCAGTAAGATGCTGTGCACAAGTTCACCTCGTCAATACAGAGGAAGAGATCATTTCTCACTCATTTTCCATGCCCATAAATTTCCAAGCATGCTCCTGGATTCAAGCCACAATTCAAGCTCTCTGATTCCCGTGTTTGCTGACCAAAAAAAACGGCTTTCCCACACTAGCAAATAAACTGTTTGTTTTTGACTTAACTGAAATGGGGCCTGATCTGAGCTATAATACAAACACAAACGGAAAGGTGTGGCTGCATGTGAAAAGCAACTTTTAAATATTGTCATTGTAGTCAACAGGTTGTTAAGTTGTTAGGGTTAATAACTGTAACGTGAGACTGAACTGAACAGAGAGCCTGGAAACACTGCTGCATGTTAGCTCGACCGGCCAACTGGTTTCTGCTCAAAAAACTGGATCAGCATCACAACAGTTTCTGTCTTTTCTTGTTAATAAACTACAAGGGAAGCCCAGCCAAAACGCAATATGCAAAGGACTTTAGTGGAAGTTCTGAAGAAAAAAAAACACAAGAATGCAATTTCCTCTTCATCTGCCAAGTCAAATGCAAACTAAGAGCGCAGCCTACTTCTGCAGCCTGAATGGTGTGTGTTTCTCAAGCCAACTGCCACACGCTGCCAAATGACTGACAGGCCTGAAAATGAACTACGAAAACAATCAGTCACTGGTGAATAAACATGTTTGGAGCTAGTAAAACAATCAATCATTGGACACAGATTACATCTAGAGTGAGTGCATGAACTTCCCATTGATAAACTGCAGTTTGGAAAGCAACTTGAAAGAGAACGTACAGGTAAACAGACAGGGTTTGAAAGCAGTGACTACCAATATGAGAACAGTAGGTTACTCAGTCCTGCTCTAGAGAACTGAGGTCTAAGTAATAATGCAACTGTAGCAAAGAAACAGCAACATGTTTCACTTAGTAAATGACCTACAATCAACCGACTTAGTGGAAACCTTGTGCACAGGAGCCACTTTCACTGTTTGAACAGTTCCAGAGGAGGGCACAGGCCACAGCTTCAACTTAAGTTGTTTTTTCAACAGGCACATCAGATAATTATTGGTACTGCACCAAAATGTCTGATAGAGTAAACAAGCTTACCAAGCAGCTGCCTGGCACCTAATTTTGCACATCCCCAGGCTACAAACTCAACAAGTTCTCTCCATTTATACAAAACTGTCCAAGATACAAAACCTGGATTCAACTTAAACCTGCAGCAGACAGAAAGTTTTTGTGGGTTCATAGAGATAACTAGACTTCTGCATCTCTTTATGGCTCTGTCCTCAGGCTTTAAAAAATTTAGCCCATGACAGGAAACTTTGACAAATCACAGGTCATTTCAGAGTGAGAGCGTTCCTATTGGCTGTTCATTCAGCGGAGGCAGCTGTCAATCACTCGCGAACTCCAATCAAACGGTCAAATTAGGCAGCGCTGATCAAATATGAATCAATATTCTGTTACTCTAATGCCTATTTCTCACCTCAAATGTTTTCAGAAACATCTTGTAGTGTATTGTTTAGTTGTAAAATAAGAAAGTTTGCTCCAGCTGGTGGGCGGTGCTTGGTATTTCCTCAATTGATCTCGACATGGCTGCCAGGTCACAAACTTTCTCATTTTACAGCTAAACAGTACAAGATGTTTCTGAAAACATTTGAGGCGAGAAATAGGCATTACAGTAACACAATATTGATTCATATTTGGTCATCGCTGCCTAGTTTGACCGTTTGATCAGAGTTTGCGAGTGATTGAAAGCTGCTCAGAGAAGGCAGGCTCCAGCTCGGCTCTGATTGGTTGTTCTCCTCCGGTCTGTGAAATCTTGCAGATGCCATTAGGAGCACCGGAGGACACCGGAGGACACAGAGGCACATGCCTTTTTTCAGATTACCCGTCTCATGCACTACTGTCAGGATATAGTGACGTTTTATAAGAATAACTTTTTTTAAATCATATTTGCTCCATTTCTACCCACAGCTGCTTTAAATCATGTCAGAAGGAGAAACTGAACAAATGTGCTGGGTTATGATCAAGAAACCGTCATTTCAAAAAAGTTGAAACCTACTTCTCCCAAGTTGTATAAAGCTTCAAACATCTGTTCTCAAGGTCAGAGTCATATGATCATGGGGTGTAAAAGCCAGGCTGAAAAATGAACTCCCGTCAGGGAAACTCTTACATGAAGCAATTTATGGAATAAGAGTGGTTTCACTGATATATCATGAAATGTGAAACCAGAGTTACAATCTAACATCTACACTGAATACATTAACATCAAGGACGAGCTCATTCCACTCAACATCTATTCAGAAGGTTTTCATTTACTTCTTTCACATTCACTTTACTTCAGACCATTTCTGATAAAATATTGAAGGTTTTTAGGGCTACATCTTACAATTATGATCTGCAGGATATTTTCTCTATTAATCGATCAAAGCTGCAGTGGGTAGAATTGGAGCAAATAAGATTTTAAAAAGTTATTTTTATAAAACGGTCACTATATCCTGACAGTAGTGCATGAGACAGGTAATCTGAAAAAAAACATGTGCCTCTGTGTCCTCCGGTGCTCCTAATGGCATCTACAAGATTTCACAGACCCGGAGAAAAACAACCAATCAGAGCCAAGCTAGAGCCTTGCAGTCTCTGAGCTCAAATATGAATCAATATTCTGTTACTGTAATGCCTATTTCTCGCTGTTTGTTGATGTTTCTGAAAACATTTGAGGCAAGAAATAGGCATTACAGTATCAGAATATTGATTCATATTTGATCAGCGCTGCCTAGTTTCACCATTTGGTTGGAGTTTGCGAGTGTTTGACAGCTGCCTTCGTTGAATGAACAGCCAATAGGAACGCTCTCTCTCTCTGAAATTACCTGTGATTGGCCAAAGTCTCCCGTCACAGGCTAGATGTTTTAAAGCCTGAAAACAGAGCCATGAGGAGGTGCAGAAGTCTAGTTATCTCTCAGAACACTTGATTTACAATATGCTGAAAGATTATTATGGATTTTTTTCCCCAATGATGCCAAAAACATTCTACCTTTAATTGTTTGGTCTATAAAATTTATTTTTTTAAAATCACAAATTTTTCACATTTATATTTTCCTTAAGCCAAAGCTGGCATCAGTCATACTCAGTTTACAATTTTTTGTATTAAAATTTGCAAATCCTCCTTTAACAATTCAACAAAATAGTTGCCAATTAATTTTTTTTTGACTAATAGTTTCCGTTCTTAAGGTTTTTGATGTAGACTTTACACCGTTTTGCTTTTATGCATGTTTCACTCAGGCAATATTTCATAGGGCACATTTGCACCAAGTACAAGAAGTGTATGCATCATTTTCTTTGACTGCATTCAAGCGTTGACAGGTTATATGACTAATTTCAGATTGAATCATTTAAATGCAGACAATGGAACCCCATTTACCAAATGACTAATTTTGAGTAGTCTCATAGGTAGAGTAGACTTTTTTTAAAAATCCTCTATTGAAAGGATTCAAACAGCAGAGGAAACAGCTCATGTATTGCAAAAAGTATTGTGCCATAGCCTGCATGATGTGGTGAGTTCCTTCTGTTTGATGCAGAGCATTTACACGGAAAGCACATTTGATCCGGGACAACTCTCAGCGCATGCTTGCAGAGATGTTCATCATACTCCTGTCTTAGGCGACATACTGTACCTCACAGCTAAAGTCATCTTAATCAGCTGTTTTCCACAATAATGAAAAGAAAATACACTCAAAGACGGCTAAATAATCACCTAAAGCATCGCTACAATATCACAATGTTGGTAAAACATACAAATAGAAGCATTACAGCACTGCCTATTTCTAGTGAGGTGATGACAGTGGCTGTCAGTCGGTTGTCATCATCTTGTGTCTCTCTGTGCGTGAGTGAGAAAGCGACATAGATACCAATCATGTCCTACACCACACACACCATTACTGCCAACCGGACGTCACCATCTACAAATATGTGTGCACTGAAGTGTCAAGTGCATAAACACGTACAGTAATATGTAAATCTACTTTCTGCTAGATACAAATTTACAAATGAAGCATTTAAGACGTGTATCCCTGTGTGTTTGTCTGTGTGCATATCACTCTCAGCGGGCTTTTTAAGTGGCATGTTGCCGACAGATCAGCGATTCTGGAAACACAGTTTGGCTCCGAGAGAGGAAGATGAGGCATGTGAGTGAGTGAGTGAGTGGGAGGGAAGGGGGGGAGGTGGTATTTGACCAGTGAGAGTGAGAAGAGTTTCCCCGGCTCTGTGTGTGTGTGTCAGTGTATTTGTACGAGGGCTGCAGCACGCTCAAACTTTCTGGGATGACTCAAGTGTGTCAGCGTGCAGCGCGTGCTTCTGTGGGTATTTATACGTGGTGAGGTATGGAGGAACTCCTCTGGCTCTGCCCCTGAGGGATGGAGGGGGGGTCGCGGTACCCACTCACTGCTTAGGGGCACCCCGCAACCCCCAACTAGATTCTTGCCCGAGAGCCCAAAAGCAACACAGTTAAGACAATAAAAAAGAGACTTTCAGCCCCGCACAAGCACTTCTAGTTGTCTGCTGCTGATAATGTATACACTATCAAATAGGTAACATATTGACGATGAAACAGTTAGTCTCAGACTAGGGCTGGGCAATATGGCCAAAATCTTCTATCACGGTATAGGTCATTTCATATTTCGATAACGATATATATATATATCACAATATAGCATGTTTACTGGTACTTCAATAAATAAATAGTCTATATGAAATAATCATATGGTAAAGCCTATGTTTGCATACTGCTGTGTGAATGATATACTTGACAAATAAAAAGTATTAAAAGAGCATTTTGTCATTTTAAGAACTTGAGTGTAAAATCAACATAATAGTTTTATGTGAAATTATAGAGAAAAAATAAAATAAATAAATATAGGTCTAGCCTATATCGCGATAGAAACGATATAGAAGCATATATACGATAGACATTTTTATATCATTTTGACAATATATATTTTCGTATTGCCCAGCCCTATCTTAGACTACAGGTAATACTGAAAAACACATCAAAATTATGAATCGATTAATGGAGAAAATAATCATTAGTTACAGGTACTACTGTAAAACAGCTTTATAATCACTCAGTAATGTTTTCCTTCATATCTCAACTAAAGGCTGCTGCTCCCCAAGTGCTCCACACACAGACTCAGGAAACCCTTTGTCCCCCGAGCCATCAAACTGTACAACACCTCTCTAGGGAGGAGGGGGGGGGACAAAGGAGGACGGTCTGCAGGACAGATAAAAATGCACACAGTGCACTTTCATAGACTAAGCTACTGGAGTTACCCTGCACTATGCTCATTTTTAACAGTCTCTTCTGCACTATATTCACTTTTTGTATCTTTTGTCTTGTATCACAGCTGTTACCCTGCACTATATTCAGTTTTAACATTTTTCTTCATCTCCTTGTATTTTTATATCTGGTATTTTTTTTGTACTTTGCACTACCAACTTTTTTACTGCCTTTTTACTAACATGTTTTGCACTATGGAACTGTGATACTTGAAACTTGAATTTCCCTCGGGATCAATAAAGTTACTATCTATCTATCTATCTATCTATCTAAAGTATGTATTTAAAAAAGTATGCATGATGCCCAGTAATGGTGGAATCAGTGAAAAGAGGTTAAAATAGACATATCCTGCCATCCTTAATGCTGCAGAGCATTCATAACAAAACAATAACAAACCACAGTGAGTGACCGAAAACAGAAAACAATAAAGAAGTAATTAATGTTTGTTGTGTCAATAAAACAAACAAACAAATAAAAAACAATAAATAACAATATATTGAAATAGTAGATGTTGTATTTTATTTTGGCCAGAGAGGGAATCAAAATCTTGGAGTTTACATTTAATTTTTGTAATGAATTTTTTCCTAATTTCTTCATATGTGCTACATTGGACAGAGCTGACACAGCCTGTCTTCTTCCTTCATATCTCAACTCGAGTATGTATTTAAAAAAGTATGCATGATGCCCAGTAATGGTTGAATCAGTGAAACGAGGTTACAAAACAGACATCTCCTGGCATCCTTAATGCTGCAGATCATGCATAACAAAACAATAACAAACCACAGAGTGACAGCGTCCATCAGTGTAACTTCCTCACCTTGTTTGCTGAGCCTCACAGCTTCACCGAGACAGTAGAGCTCTTCTTTGTCGCTTTTATCCGAGGACGAGGCTGCAAACACAAACAGCCACTTTACTAAACACAGCAGAGGAGCATTCAACAACAAACTTCTAGGGTCCATGCGTGGTGGAGCCATGCTGGTCTGAGAGAGAGAGAGAGAGAGAGAGAGAGAGAGAGGAGGCTGGCTATATCAGGTTAGCATTAGCATGCTAGCAGCAAGCTGTCAAAGCTAACTAACTTACAGTTGCCATAGCATTACTGCACGCGCCTGTGCTAACTAACTCTGTATGTAACGGTTGAGCACGACCGTTACCGTAGTGATATTGTTTTTGACAGTTACTTTGCGTCGCTCTGACAACGCTGCGTGGTGGTTGAGAGGTGAGAGCAGCTTTAACTCAACTCAATCACAGACAGTTGCACTTCCAGACACTTTGTCCAGCACAAACAAACAACCAACTTACTGTCAACAAAACGTAATTTAGCCGCGCTGATGTAGGAAGACCAAGGCTCGCAGAGGAAGCTGTCCGGACTTGGTATTTGGCGAGCCAGTGTCGCCATTATTGCTCTTCCTTCTTGTTGCTTCGCTGAGAGCCGTTGGTTTTCTCTCTCCTGTCTGTCTCTCTCTCCTTCCTTCGCACGCAGCAGGCGAAAAATCGAAAGAACGAGATATGGTGACGTCATTGTCGGAGGGGTTCGGCTCGGTTCGGCTTCTGTCGGAAGGGGGTTGGGATGTTGAGGACAGACCAGGGAGCTATACTCATAAGTTCAAAAGTTCAGTATGTAGGTTTGTAGGCACATCCTATTAACATTAAACAGATTTATCATAACATATATGTAATATATTATTTATATGTAATGTATTATTTATATTATTTGTATATATATATAAATAATATATGTAATATAAATATATTTATGTAATATATATATATATAAATATATATATATGTAATATATATGTTATATTTATATATATGTAAATATATATAAAGTAGGACAGTTACACGGTTACATTATGTTGTATTAGAAAACATTAGAAATTATTTTTTTAAATCTAAATAACATTGGGCCATCAGACTTTTAAATAGATAATTCATACGAAACCTTCTCAAACAAAAAGTACCTCAATCATATATCTTATACTGTATATACTGTATATGTTCTTAACGTATATGTTCTTAATATGCCTGTATATATACTTAATATGCCTATATATGTTCTTAATATGCCTGTATATGTACTTAATATGCCTGTATATGTTCTTAATATGCCTGTATATGTACTTAATATGCCTGTATATGTTCTTAATATGCCTGTATATGTACTTAATATGCCTATATATGTTCTTAATATGCCTGTATATGTACTTAATATGCCTGTATATGTACTTAATATGCCTGTATATGTACTTATTATGCCTGTATATGTTCTTAATATGCCTTGTACAAAGTATTTCTTATATATGTACATTCATACTTCCTGATATGTATATGTTCTTAATATATGCCTTGTACAAAGTATTTCCTTTTATAATTGTAATATATAACTTATTATTTTTAATGGAGCTTCCCAGCAAAAAGCATTTCACACGATTGTACTTGTATAACCGGCGTGACAATAAACATCTTGAATCTTGAATCTTGAATGTAATATAATGGAAGACAGGAAAAACAAATAGTCCGTTATTGATTAGGTATTGGTGGACCTATCAACTACAAAGACAGGAAATGTATTTATATTTAAATTCTGTCATAAAGATGGGGGTTTATTGAGGATAATAACACAACCTAATATGTTTTTAGGGGATGTTTCATTCAATAATTCTTTTGCAGACATTTAAAACACTTTTGTAGTGATAATGACCTTACCTCATCCAGCCAATATTGATGAATGTTAACAGTTAGGTACATTTGTAAAACCTAAGGGACATTATAATGAATTGATCCATCTACCTGTTGCTGTGACGGTAAATATTGAGACCTAATATACTGTATGTACTCAATACTGTTAAGCTTAATTGATCTGGCCTTAGTACTAATGACACTTAATATACAAGGTTATCTACACCATACTGAAAAAAATGAAATAAGTGTATAATATTAGACCTGGCAGGAATGAACACTGCTTCCTGCTCTACTGTAGTTTGAGGCTGGAAATATTAGGCATGGGCCCTTGTTTGAGTCTAAAAATGTACTAAAATGATAGATTTAAATCTTCTCTCGCTTCAGTAATATCATTTAGAGTACTATGAAACGCTTGCTAGGGACTTGCAAAGTAATGGGCATAATGGATTTTGGAAAGCGGAGGTCAGGACTATGAATAGCATTATGGTGTTAGTAGATCAGATTACATTGTAAGGTTACAGCTGCAGTTTAATTTTCGCTCGTTTTGATTATTTGGCTTCACTGGGACACTAAAAAACATCTGCATGATTTTGCAGCCTTGTGCATGTTAGGTCAGAGGTTAACACTGCAAACAAAAACACCAATATAACATGACCAGTTGTTCACATAGTTGGGAACAGGCAAAATTTAATTTTTATTGTAGCTTATGTTGCGATTAGTCATATAATTTCTCAGCTTAACAACAACCTCTTTAAATGATGTCAGGTGGTGAAAAGCTGGGGTTTTTCAAACTTAAAGTCCAGAGTACGTTTCATCTACATCATGCATTTAGATATGTGAATTTAATAGAGGACAGCATCAATTAAATATATCTGATTTCTCTGGTCATTGATGTAAACTGTCCCAGGATGCTTTGCTTCTCAAAAGTGGCTTAGTAGGTCAAACTTGTGGCACTACGCTGACCTCTTGTGGCTGAAAACAGAACCTGCGTTTCAAGTGCAAAGTCAGCCTTGGTGGACGTGACGCATGGATCATCCCCCTTTTTAAAGAAACTTTCAATTAAATCGCACCGTTTTATTCCATTATGATAATAATACTGAACAAACTGGGCACTTAAATCCAGCTTTTATTCAGCAGATTTAACGCAGCAGCTCCACGGTACAGCCGCATGATGTTTACGAAGTCAGCGAGACGGAGACAGGGTGGAGATACAGAGGAAATGACCGCCTTAAATGAGGGCAAGGAAATGACATTGATTAGTTTATACTGATGCGTCAAATCAGGTCAAATCTACTCTCACACACACACTTTATATGATCATCTGTGGTTGAATGCAATCCTTCCTGTCTTTCTCTCTCACACACACACACACACACTATGCAGTGCACTTCTCTATTATCTCCTCTTTCTATCTCACACACACAAACACACGAAGGATGACTCAGTCACAGTGGTGTGTTTGTTTCCCACACAGTAATCATTGAGGTCACAGGACAAATCAGGAGGTCACAGGACAAACCAGTAAACTGTCTTCAAGGGTCATAATAATGGTTTTGAGTCACAACCGCTTTAACGTCTTCAAATACTTTCACTCTTACTTTCTACTTCTTTTCCAGATGTTTAAACCTTCACTATAAAACCTTCTGTTTCACACATGACCAGGGAGAAAATGCAGAATAAAACTAAAGTTGAATAGACGTTTTAAACCACACACACATTCACGAAAGAGATTATTGAAAAAAAATCATTCATTTTTATTGAAAAAACAAAGGTACATTGAAATTGTGCATGTCACAGAGTGAATGTGTGTCTCTCTTGAATAAGACAGGTTAAAATGCATAGGAATCATTGACAAAGCTATAGCTGGCAGGATGATGATTACAAGAGCGCAGAGGCATAACCAGTACACCACACACACACACGCATTCATTTCACTTTGCCTGAACGACAACGTTAAATGAATTGACATCGTCCCACTTACATTTTTTACGATATCAAAAGGCAATAGACAAAAAAAAAAAAAAAAAATCAGAAAGTCCTTCAAATAATCATCTAAATATGCTGAAAACAATAAGACAATAAAAGTGTATAAAACACAACACCAGCTCACTGTTTTGGTGTCTCATGAAGGATTTATAAAAACTAGACAATCAAAAAACAAATAAAATAACTGATTTAACATCACATGGAGATATGGAATAAGCAGGGGAAAAAATAGTGCTTTGGCAGAGTTGAACGGTGATGCAAAAAAGGTGATGAATGAAAATAAAAAAGTCACTAGACTACATTCAAAATTATAATGACAACAACAAGGAAGGATTTAAGCTTCATCTGGTACCTTAGTTGAGACTAAATAAGTCAAAGGCACTGGTAGATTTCAGACTTTGGCTGCACTCGCGCAGCAACATTTTCCTGAACTAATCAAGTAGCCAACTTCCAATCAAGTGCTCTTTATGGATTTACACTCTCACGGTACATCATAAAAGCATGCTAATCACCATGTGAGTGCACTGTGCATGCTGTGATAAGAACATCATACACTGAATGCACAAACTACTTTCCTGATATTTAGGTTGGAGGCCGTTTTACACAGTCCATGTCGGAAATGTCTTAAGGTTTAATATATCAAACTCCTTGTCCACACATATTTACCTTACTGAGGAAAATCACTGAAGAATAAAGACTTCTATATGGATTCACCTCATCCTTGTGCTTCGTGAAAAGAGGACACCTCTACACTAAAATGTAAATTGTAAATTAATAATCCTATTTTAGTTTTGTGCAAACATTTCAATACGCCACCACAAGAGGGCGCATGGGCAAACTGTGAGAGAGCCTATGAATGAAAGAATGAATGAATATGTGAGTGAGTCACTTTCTAGATACACAAAGTGCTTTGAATCTAAAAAAAAAATATACAAAATGTGAAAAAAGTCAACATATTTAACACAGATGCAAATGCATAGCAATTTCAAGGCCAATATCAAATGTTTGCAATATACTGTAGGTCAATAAATTACAATGAATGAATGAATTACACTCTCTGCTACCCTGAAAACCTTGATCACATTATCCTTATAGCGGCAGATGTTCAAAAATGAAAACTTGTGGTAGGTTTTATGTCATAGACAAAGAGATCAAAGTACCTTACGTTCATCAGTATATAATAAAGCATAATAAATTCAGTCATTGTCCTAAAATTGGACCAGAGAAGAAGTAAGGACGCCTCTCTTCCTAGACTCACAAGCCTTAAAGCTGCTATAAAGTTTAAAGCAGGAACACATTTGGTCATTGTCTGTGCATGTATCTGCTTACGAAAGCACAAGAAACCATGTAGGAATTATTGTAAAAAGGCACGTTTCAAAGTTTTGGACATACTAATTGCATTGGTGTTGCTATAGTATACGAAATAAAAAATATCAAGGGCTAATCTACACATGAAACCTTAAGTCTTCAGCCTCCCACTGCTGCAGGGGTGCTTAGGCCTTCAGAGGGAAATCTTTTGGGAAATTAACATTGCTTTTAGAACTGTTCTCAGGTCAAGTATGCCATAAATGTGCGAGGAATGATATGACATTTTGGGTTACAAAATGCCAATTCAGCTCTTTGTACTTCCTACACAGCTGCTATTGTGTTGATAAGGTCCAAATCCTAATTTTAAATTGACCGTATATCAATTTATCCTTCATTTTTTTCATATTCACAGAGCTATTTTGTGTGTGTAATAATGTCTTCTTGCACATGTGGGTTACACATACATGTACATGCAGTGTGCATGTGTTCAATTGTTCTATATGTAGTGTGTACATGTATGGGACGGCGTTGCTTTATATCGTATTGCGTGTTAGATGGGTGCGGGGACCTGTTGCCTTCCAGGTCCGGGCTGAGAAGTGGAGAATTTCTTGGAGTGCCAACGGGTCTCCTTGTACACGAACCAGGCGTTGCCCGCCCACACGAACATGTTGAGGTAGCCAAACACCTGGAAGACATGCAGAGAGAAAAACAGATTAATAATACTAGAAAACACATGAAAAGTGAAGCCAATGAGGAAGTGCCTTAAACTTGCATTCTATCTAACAGCCAGCAGGGGGCGACTCCTCTGGTTGCAAAAAGAAAATGAGAAAATGAGCCTACTTTTCACTTGATTTATTACCTCAGTAAACATTGTAAACATGAGTTTATGGTCTCAATCGCTAGTTTAAAGTCTTCTTCAATACAGCATGATGTTCATTTAGTAAATTATGGTCCCATTTAGAGTCAAATAGACCATAAAGCGGGGGATGCTTTAGGGCGTGGCTAGCTTGTGATTGACAGGTCGCTACCACGGCGTTGTCCGGTCTGAGAGTTGTCTGCGTTTTTTGCGTCTTTCACTTTTCAGTTCATGAAAGTTAATTATAACATTTTGGTCCCCTAAAAAAGTCTTATTCAGCGTTCAGTTTGTACTTAGCTCCAACCTCTCGTGTCACATCTGGTTGCAAATAACCGAGATGGCGACGGCCAAAATACTAAAAGAGAGGCTTCAAAACAGCAATCCACAACCCAATGGGTGACCTCTCGGTGACTACGTCCACTTCATATATACAGTCTATGGTAGGAGGTTTCTTATAATGTACTGTAATCTTCTGTGATGACGCGTTCAAACTCTAAGGAACAAAAAAGACGATATTTTGATATCTGATGGGTTTTGTATCTTATTATTGGACAGTTTGAGGACTTACACTGTGGTCATATTTGTGTTCATTCCAACAGATTTGCTGTGGACTTGTGACACAGAAAACAGACTCTGAGGAAAATGAAAGTGATATTGCTCAGTGTCTCATGACTGTGAGTTAGGCTGCTTAATGTTTCTGCTCTAGCGTAGTTTTATATAAACTGGGGAGATGGGACACTGCCACAATCAATGACTCTGATTTGCTAGAAATAGCCTCCCTACTGGCCGTGGATTTGGATTTAATCATGGACTGTTTAGTGGAACTAAAATCTTGTTTGTCTGTATTTCTTCTCACCACAGAGATGTTGAGGGTCCGCATGCTGGCGAACTCTGTGACCTCGCAGGTGACGTTGCTCCCCTTGCAGAGCGCCAGCGTGCGGCCGATGCCTTCAGTGCCCGTGGCGTCCTTCACATTCTGCAGGCCCTTTGCCCAGGCGGACGAACACACCAGCCACAGAAAGACCAGGATCGCTGTGATCACAAAGTCCTGGAAACGAGGACGAACACATCAGCTCTACAGACAGAACTTACAAGTGACCCACTTTCATCATTTTCAGGCTTTTGGGGAAACGGACCAGCAAGACCAACACTCACAAAAATGGGTCCAAAGTCGGAGTCCTTGTAGACGTGCATGTAGCCTAAATACACCAACAGAGCCACCATGCTGTACAGGAAGCAGACGACGGCGATGCCGACAAAGAACTCGGACGCGGAGGCCGAGTCCCCCACCATGTGTGTCGTTGTGACGGAGCGGTTACAAAGAGTGGCGTTCCCGTCGACGAGCGGGACCTGGGCCAACCTGACCGCAATACAAGAGGGAGAGTTAAAATCATCATTAATTGCTGTGTTATTTTATTTTGAAAATCGATTACGCAACCGATGACAAGTGACATTTCAAACTGGCGCCTCGACGTTGAAAAATCACCCATAATGTGTTGCGCTTCTCACCTAAACGGGTAGTGGAAGTTGGCATTGAGAGTTTCATTGGTGCCATCGCCGCAGAAGAGAGATATGATGTTCTTCCCCGAGTATCCGCTGCAGCATCCAAAAGCAAATATGGCCGTGAGCTGTTTGGACAGACAAGAGAGAGAGAGAGAGATTAGGGAGGTGATGTAAGAAAACCCTGTTCGGCTTTGGGGAAATAACATCAAAATCAAGAATTGGAGATTTGTTTTAAGTTTATTCTTTGTGTATTCTTGGGCGATACAGTTTGAAAGTATAACGCCACCAGAACATCACACCCAAGACGAAAGTTGGCAACCTAAAACACGGCGTCAGCAGTAAAGAGCCAGAGGGATTAACAGATGGCCAGCATTTTACTCTAACAAACAGCTGAAAATAAAACTCACTACTCAACAATTTTTACAAGATCTTTGCTTCTTATATTTGTTTTTCTCTAAAGGGAATCTGAACCAAACCTCTCAGGAGTATCTTTATTTCGTACCATTTGTTTTCTTTGTCATTTTAACATTTGGAGGTGAAGTCACCTAGCAAGAAAGGTTTTCCATTTGAGAGACTATTTGGTAGACCTTCCTCTCACAAATAAAATGACTTACATGGCCGCACTAATGCTGCCATTCAGCTCTTGAATTCTTTCTTGCAGGGGCAGAAAGCATCTGATTCAGTGTGTAGGCCATGTGACACTAATACTCTCCTTAAAACCAACACATACTAAATTCTTTCAGTCAGGCTGGCTGCTGCTGAGCTTAACCCTCAAACTGCAGCAGGCAGATTATGTTATTCCTTCAGACTCAGACTCTTAGGCCTATCACTTTACTCACACTTCATGGATCTGATTTGTTCCTCTCGCAATGTGTCGTTGACCATTTTCATACACCAGCTTCATGTCTCTTCCTGTCATCATCACACATCCCCACTGAGACACAGACATCTATGCTACAGTGCAAACACTAACTCAAAGATTGAACATCACAGAACTGAGTTAAATACGCAAAAAGCTGTGAACACTACACCATAAAAAGTTGACATTGCGGACATGTTAAACAAACAGTGGCTTATTTGCATCTCTAGTAGACAAGGAGAAACATTGGCCTTCATTTGGAGTTGTTTTTCCGGCCACCGGACAAATATAAGTCTCTCCTTTTACCTCTGTTTTGGTCTCCTCCATCTCTTGAGGGAAAAGTCTGCCTCTTTAGCTGATAAATGCTCCACTGTGTTCACCAGCTAGTCGCTAACTTTGGTTGCTTCCAAAATTCCATACTAACATGCTATTTAGTACGCTAAAACAGTATGTGAGAATTTGTAGTATGTCCGAAACCTTACTATTTAACCAATAGTACATGAAGTGCATACTATTTCCGAAATATTACAGTATGCAACACTGGACACTACGGCGCCATAAATATCCCATGCTGCAATGCGGTAGTGACGACAATGTTCATAACGGACGTTGACGGACGACTCTGTAACATCAATAAACCTTCAATTTAACTTAACTTCACTTTAAGTAAAAGATTTCACTTTGCTAGACGTAATATATATTTATAATTAATTCAGAATTTGATTCCCACAAACCGTCGTTTTGGTCACATGAGGTTGCCATGGGTTACCATGGTTACATGTCTTTAACCGGCAAGAAAGCTCGGTGACGATGTGAATTGACGATGTGAATGACTGCTCAGTGCGTCCGAAAAGATACATACTACTGTTTATTCACACAAAAGTTGTGAGTTATGTTGAGCGATAGTATACATATCGAGTATGTAGTGAATAGTATGCGATTTTGGATGAAGCCTTTGTCTGTAATGTCTGTCTTTAAGGTTAAGATGACCTTTGTCCCCTTTGTACTGCAACACTAAAGGCTGAATTGTGGCCCAGAACACATCAGAAGGGAGGCCTTTATCTACAGGAAATCACCAAAATGATGCCGAAATAAAGAAAAGTAGATTATGTAAATTAAAGATGACTTATTATGCTCATTTTCAGGTGCATACTTGCATTTTGTGTTTCTACTAAAACATGTTTACATGCTGTAATGTTCAAAAAACGCTTTACTTTTTCTCATACTAGCTGTGCTGCAGCACATCTTTTCACCCTCTGCCTCCGCTCTAAAGCTTTGTTTGATGGTGTGCCAAACTAGCCGCTAGGCAGGTATTATGTAAAGGTGTTACTTGGTGACATCACCACGTTATGGGTGAAAAGGCGGGACTTCAAGCAAGGCGTTTCAGGCAGTTCAGGAGCAGTGTTTCTGTGCACAAAAGCATAATAGGTCCTCTTTAACACTTGAAAACTTTAAGGCATTTCCGTTTTAGTAGACAGCATGCAGTTGACAGGAAGTGGATTACATCATATGACAAAGCAATGATCTTTGATTCACACCTCACATTACAAGGTAATGGCACGCACCAAAGTCTGTTCATCAACCAGGACATAAAAAAACCCAACTTATAACTGACCTCTTAAATTGTGTTTCATCAGCAAAACTGTATCACACATACGCACACCCTTGAAAAATGCTTACGACAGGCCACCTCAACTTTTAGCCTTTAGCGTCACACCACAAGACCCACATTTACTGTACAGCTACACACACACACACACACACACACCTCGAGGCCTCTCTCCAGATGTTTCTCCAGATGTCACTGGCTGCCACTTCCTGTTTTCCTGGCTGCACACCCCCATAAACTACTTCTCTCTCACATTCATGTTTCACTGATTCTGTCACTCTGCCACTACGAGGTCACGGAGCCTCAGCATGAATAACTGGAACCGACAGGGCGGACCAAACACACACACACACACACACACATACACACACACACACACACACACACCTTGACATTTTAATTCTTTTGTTTATGCTCACATTTTCTTAAACAGAGCATAAATAACACGCTGCACAAACACTGTCGGACAGTTGGGTATTTTGTCACGTTTCCAATATCATCATTTAGTCCCAATTAAGGCTCCAGGTGGCATCTTCTCCAAATATGGCGACTGTGGACAAACAGCAGTGCCTTGCTAGTATACTTAGGCCTTCATCACAGACATCCCTCACATCTGCAAACCACGCAGCTCCAATTTACGGACATTCCAGAGACTTCCTAATAAAATCACAGGCAGTCACTTCACTCATAATCAAGCTGTGAGACAGCATCAGCAATCTGCACACATTGCAACCACTCACAGTATGTGATAGAAGTTAAGTCACAGGTTCTTGCGTGCGATGCAAACAATGAAAAGTGGACATTATAGGAAAGAAAAAACATTGTTTCTGGCGGTAGAAAGAGAATAATCCGCAGCGTTCTCATACAGAGGTCATTGAGTCCAGGTCAGTCCGACTAAAAACCCTAAAGCCACTGAAGCGTGTGCCCATTTTGTCTCCGGGTTTCCTTTCCTTCCATGCACGTCTTCCTTCCTTCCAAGTCCAAAAAAGAGAGAAATATCTTTAACATCATTTTTCAACGACATGTCAGCCTTGTAGAATTTGTTACTCCTTCCTGTTTACTACTGCGTTGGAAGATAACATCGAGGGAGGTACGAGTGTTTAGGCTAAACCATTCCACTGTGCCAAGGAAACTACTTTTTCATTTAAGGGGCAAAAATGTTGGATTTTAGACAAGGCAAACCAGCTGGACACCCTCCTCCAATTTCTTCGACAGCAGTATAGTGATGAACCATCTGTCAGAACTCAAAGATGATATCATCAACTTGCTGTTTCCATTCAACTGCTGGGTTAAATTCCGGTCCAAAAAGCCACGGGCCAAACACACATTCACTGCTGCAGCCTGAAAGAAACATATTCTACATGCATTATTATTTTAACAGTTATGTTATTTATTAATGGAAGGGTGGTAGCAAGCATGCATGCAACGGCTTTGTGTTAAAAACGTCTCTATATGACAGATTTGTTATGTTGTAGACCAGAATTTGTAACAAAAAAGTGTGTTACAAAAACCTGCAGCCAAGAATTGTTTTCATTATCTATTAATCTGCTGATTATTTTCTCGACTAATCAATTGGTTGATAGAAGAATAATCAGAATAATAGTGATAAAATACCTGTTATGATTTCCTAAAGCCAACATCATAAATAAAATACCTTTAAATACCTTGTTTTGTCCGACCAACTGTCCAAAACCTAAAGATATTCAATTTACTATCATATAAAACAAAGAAAATCAGCAAATCCTCACAACTGAGCACCTAAAACAAGGGAATATTTGGTATTTTTGTCTGAAAAAATGACATTAAAGATGATTATATTATCAAAATAGTGGCAGATTATTGATTTGTTGATACAACTATTTTCAGCTCTCATATAAAGCATGTAATGTGAACAAATGTGCTCATGCAAGTATTAAATTATTCATCTAATAATGTTTTTTAAACAGTGATGTATTGTAAAAATTAAAGTGGTAAAGTGATGTTTCAAACTCCTTATATAGTCGTTACAGTCACTATTGGCTTGGTCAATTGGTCTGGGATTCCTGTATTAGCACACAGGACATTCCAAGCATTACATGTGGGAATATGTACACACAATTTATCATCCAGACTCTCTTGTGAATCACAAATATGTGGTGTTAGATAAGGGCTACATAAGGCCAACACAGTGAAACACACACAGTCTTGTCTTGAGTCAGATGACTGTTGCTGCTGCTCTATAGCTCTGTATGTGTGTGTTTGTGTTATGAGAAAATAGAACAGCTGAGAGAAGCTGAAGCTGTAGCTGCATTACAGTCCACCACACTGGACTCCTCTGACCCACTTACTGTACTGGAGGATACGTACAGTAGAGCACCACCGGTTACTGGGCTTTCAGAAGAAACTGTTGCATGTTCTCCTCCCATGATGACACACACACTGCATGCTGGAGTTATTCAGTTATTCAGAAGTAAATTATTGCTGACAGATGCATTAATCTATAACTGTGTCCTCTGAAGGGCAGGCCCATGCAACTAGCAAAAATATGCAATTGCACTGGACAGAACTGAGCTGAACTTAACTCACTTTAGCCAGGTTTTCTTTGTCAAACACAGATTCCATCTATTAATCTTAAAGATCCGGATTTTTAATTTGATTGTATTATTATTGTGTGTGGCTTACAAGACACAATTTTTTTTAGAAAATAAAGAAAAGACAAAGGAAGAAACCAGAGTAGCAATATGAATTACAAATATTACTATAACAAATAAACCAACTTAGAGCTTTTTCCAAGCTTGAGAAACAAAAGTAGCCAACTTATAAGCATTAAAACTAAATAACCATTCCATTTTGTCATCATTTGACATTTCATTTACTGTGGATTTATTTGTAAGATAGTAAGCAGAGGCAGACAAGTCAAGATAAATTCAATATTTTCAAGGAAAAACTTAATAAGTGATAATGTTCATAATATTATTGAGTATTTGTGTGTTTATTCTCCCTTTACAAAGTTTTTCATATTTAGCTTTACTCATTATATGACATTTTAATCATTCTTGTAAGTGTAAAAGCTCAAAGTTGATATATGCTTTCTATGAATTTGTACAAAGGTCATATTTTCAAATATTTTTTGTCATCTGCTTTATTATAACAAATCCCCCTAAAACTGTTTACTTAAGGGATTTTTCCTCAAAAGTGAAAATCGCCCACAAAAGGGAAAATCCAAAGAGCAAGAAAAGGACTGGACCTCCCTGTCCTCTGGGTATGACACACACACACACAGAGACATTGAGTGTATTGAGTGTATGGATATGTAACTCACCCACTCCACCAGCTTGACGAAGCCCAGAGGCTCCTTTAGAGGCGACAAGTTCAGCCGAAATCCGGTCATCATGATTTGCTCTTCTGATCCAAAAAACTCTTTCTCCAGTTGTTCATAAACTATGGATGTTGGTCCAACAGGGAGGAAAAAAAAGGGGAGTTGTTTGACACAATGACGTGGTTTTACTGCCGACGCTGCAAAAAATGAACCAACCCAACTTTTTAAAGTGACTTTCACAACCCAACTTTGCACTGAAACAACTGAATTAAATGTGTGCCATGGAGATGAGATGGTTAAACTTATTAAAAAATACAGTTTTACGCGTTTTGGGAACTTTTAACAACAAATTATAATAGAAAAATTAGATGAAGTGGATATTTTTTGCAGTGTAGTTTGAAAAATGAGTCCAGCGCTCCACTTGGAGATGCGCAAAATACGCAGGAGATGCAGCGGATAGAGTGCGTAAAGTGTGCCAAATTACGCATTGCTCATGTGTATTTAGTTACAGGAAACGGATGTTAGATGAAAAAAGCGTGACCCTCCTATCTGATGGCTTACACACTGTTGCAGGAAAGTTTTTCATCTACTGGGGAAGGAAAAAAAAGATATGTCCAACTACCAAAAGATCATAAAAACCCCACAAAGACCACTTCAAGCAATGCATTATCGTGCACAGTAACACCAGGAGGCTAAAGTTACAGCCTGAGTACCAAAAAGGCATCAGAAGTGTCCTACTGAGTCCTCATCCTGCCTCCCCTCCTCCTCCTCCTCCCTCCTCCTTGCTGAGTTTGCAGTTACAGTGAAACGCCTCCTCGGTGCTGCTGACAGGGTCATATGACTCAGAGCACACTCTCACACACTTTCAACATTATTTCAACAAAAAAAGAGATAAAGAAAACCAACTGACCCGAGTTGACATGAATAAAAAGGGACTACTTGGTGAAACACTCTTTACTGCACATCTGTTAAAGGGGGAGATGCACCAATTTGACATGTTAAGCTAATTTACTCATCTGATAGAAATATCGATATTCTATGAAACTTGAAGATCTGACTTTGATAGATATTTGAGAGTTAACAAATTATATTATTACCATATTAGCTTGGAAATATCCTCTAGGGTGCCCCTCCAGTGGAGAAAACATGATAAAGTGCGCTCTAGGGTGCCCTTCCAGTGGAGAAAACATGATAAAGTGCGCTCTAGGGTGCCCTTCCAGTGGAGAAAACATGATAAAGTGCACTCTAGGGTGCCCTTCCAGTGGAGAAAACATGATAAAGTGCACTCTAGGGTGCCCTTCCAGTGGAGAAAACATGATAAAGTGCACTCTAGGGTGCCCCTCCAGTGGAGAAAACATGATAAAGTGCGCTCTAGGGTGCCCTTCCAGTGGAGAAAACATGATAAAGTGCACTCTAGGGTGCCCCTTCCAGTGGAGTAAAGGTGATAAAATGCCCTTTAGGGTGCCCTAAAAAATTGAGAAAACAGGTTGCCCTAAATGCTCGAAAAAATGTTCTGTGTACTGGTGCCTTTTTTTTTATTTTTCACCCCTGCCAGACAGCCTGAATTTGCAACTGGAGGAGCTGATCAATGTCTGAAAAAAAATAGTAGTTTGAAATATATGGGTGTTTATCAGGCAGGGAGGGTAAAATAGAAAATGCTAGTTGCATTATGGGAGGTGTTTTTGGAGCTTGACTTAAAGCGAGGAGATCTCAGCCTCTAACCCCAACCCTGTCCCGAAGTATGTACCCTGACAAAGTGAGAATTGAGAAAGTGCCCCTTTACAGCTCTCTCTATTACATGCTACTGTCTACTACTAACCTAAAGTGTTATGGTGAGACAGAGCTGAGATTTACTCTGTCAATGGAGACAGTCCAAGATGTGTCTTACAGTAGAAGCATACTAACACCAAGCAGACTTGTATGTTGAAGACAGTACAGAGATATTCAACTGAAGGACTACAAAACTGTCGATTGTCGAAATGCAGCTCTGTGACTTAATAGGCTTTCTAAAATGTTTTCAGGTATTTCAATCTATAAAATGTGGTTGAGATACTAAGTGTTGGACACTTTACGGATTCATAATTTTTGAATAATTTATAAGACGTTTCCTGGAAAGAAGCACGTGGTTTGGTACAATCATGGGGAACATAGCAGCAGGGTTAAATCAGTACACTTCCAATTTATTCATTAGCCTCATCTACAGAGTCTTTTAGTCGCTTCACAACAGGTCAGCTCAACATGCAAAAAGAAATTCCAACAAATATGAAAAATAAAGTTTCCAATAACAAATGAATAATGAACTAATAGATACTTGGGGTTTTGAGCAGATACTTCCACGGGTATTCCTAGAATTGTTTTTAACAAATTACATTCCTCTTTACAGGAAACTTCCTGGAAAATGATGAGGAATTTGCAAACACCTAAATGCCATTTGGGTTTTACTTTGCCATTTTTGTACATGAGTATAGTTTTTCTATTTTAACAAAAGACTGGACGCCCAGAAAGATTTTTTTTATCTGGCCCCGATATTAGTGTCTGACAACATATAAAGTATCTGAACTGAAAACGTTAATAGTAAAAACAAGTGAAATCATATTTTAAATCAACCCTATACAAAAGTAGGCAAAATAAATCAACCATTCCAAACTGACAGGGTGGCATCTTTAATCAATGTATTGTTGACAATATAGCAAGTTATGTTAGTTAAAATATCAGTTGTGTCGGGAGAGAATTTTGGGACAACCAACATATACATACGAGTAAAACAACAACGACATAAAGGAAAAAAAGTATTCACAGACAAGTTTCTCATCCGTTACACACACAAGGCATTCACACACACACACTAACAGAAGCTTGACAGTTGCACTGCCAGTTCAGTCAAGCACGTTTGGATATTCTTCTGTTGGTACAAAAAACGGTCCTTTTGACAAAAATAATAATAATATTATCTAGTTGTGGTCGTCTCCCTACCTAACCTGCCTCTCTGCTTTCAGTCAGACTAGTTGTTGTATGTACAAGTGAGAAGGCAGTATGGCCGCATCGTTTGTAAATAAGGATATTTACTGCAATATTTCTGGCATTTTTGTTATTTCCTCCTTTGTCATACAAAATAATATTTCTCTTTGAGGTAAGAACCGAGACAGTATCAAAATAGTAAAATCAGAGTTTTACTAAAATGCACCCCATAAATTGGAAAACTGTTGTTACTCCAGAATTGAACAACAAATGATCTGACAAATAACAGTTGAAAAAAAACCCAACGAAAAACAGTAGGAAAAATCAAATAAAACAGTGTGACATTGTTTCAGCTGTGTTGTTTACCAGTCTGTGTTTGAGCAGGTTGGTCTGAGCCAGAGGCGAGAAATAAATGGGGAGTCAGTGACATCACAGGTTTCTTCAAGGTCTTTCCCTAAAATCACAGAGAACTAGCAGGGTCAGTGTTCATGCGGTGAAGTGAATAAAGTCAGTTCTGCTCAGGGGCAAAACACTTAGCACACTGTGGTAGCAGCCTCCAAGGTGACAATATGTGAAGCTCTGAATGGGAAGTGGCTGAATGTCTGAAAAGAGTGTTCAGGCAGAGATTAAACTATTAGCTAATGTCAGCATGCTAACATGCTCACAGTGACGATGCTAACTTGCTGATGTTTAGCAGGTATTTACCATGTTCACCATAGACTGTATACAAAAATGGAGGACATAACAGTTCCCCAAAAGTGAAGCCAAAACATCTTGATTGCCCCCTGGTGGCTGGCTGCAGTATAGGTCACAAGTCCATGTTGGCAAATGGGCCAAATTAAAAAGTTAAAGTACACATTGAATAAGTTTTTCCCAAAGATGGTTTCTGTCATTTTAGGTAGTTCTTATCAAGCTGATGTATGTTATTGTGTTCATTTTTCGGATACGTTTTAATTCGTTATTTGATGCTATAACAAAAGGGGGCGGGACGTCATGATTGACAGCTGCTCTGAGTGAAGCAGTCGCGCGGCCGGAGGCTCGGGAATTGTGCGAGAGAGGAGATGTAACTTTACATAACCGTCACAAGTCTGTGTAATAGAACATGTGTCTTTCTAGCCAAACAGCTGCCGTGGTGCTAATGTAGCTGCTAGGTGGTTCCAAATGACATCAAAATCTCAAGATGGCAGTTCCTGTATCTAGGATGTTTATATAATAATATATAAAATAATATATATATATATATATACACAATCTATGATGTCCATCATCTTACTTTACTTTTGCTAGTTAGCCCTAAACACACAAAATACAATTAAAGCTGATGAGAATGTTGTTATTTTTCAGGTATTTAGTCGTAAACCAAAGTATTAGACATATTACAATTTAGATTAGACTGCACATTGTGAAAAAGTCAGTCAAATATTTTGTGTCCGGTCTTAAACTATTTGTTTCCTGTGATGTCACCGGCTCCTCTTGAATCCCTCCTCACTCTGAGACAGAATAAAACGCTTCACTCTGAAAGGGCCAACTCAGCAATGTGACTAAAAACACACCTGCAAAACAGGAGTGACACTCCACCGAGATGCTCCGAACGGGAAGATAATTAACTCCAAAAAGGCGTTATCAGCAACATCCCATTTATACCTGGGCAAATGAATCCAAACAATCACTGGGCACATTTTACACTGTTCTAGAAACACAGCTGTTTGCCTGCTTTTCACGAGTTAAGGCAGTGATACCAAGGGCACCACCAACTGCCAAAGCATGGTCAGTACACCGCTGTCAGAAAGTCATTCCTGATCACTCCAGTCTCACTTTTCTCTTCGCCTCTTGGTTGCTTTTACATCGCCCAAAGGGAAAAACACACTGTATCGCCACACCGTATCGCCACACCGTATCGCCACACCTCTGTGTCTCCTTTCAGAATAAAAGGCCGGCAAAGCAAAAGGAAGAGTGTTCTCTATTCCCCCGATCGACAAGTACATTTGCATAAAGGAATACTACACGATCCTTTAAAGGAAGAAAATCTCAGTGCACACACAAACACACACACACACACACACACACAGATCCAAGCACACATACAGTAGAACCAACATTTAACATACATTTCAGCCCAGGAGCCACATAATCTTTCATAAACACATAGTTAGATCGTCTTCATTCCAGTGAAGACAACTTCTGTGATGTATTTACATCAACTCTTGGTCTTATACAGCAAAGACTGGTTTCCAGAGCATTCACCGTCGTGAAGACCCAATCTGAAACGTTTGACTCTAATCTAATCTTGTCAATAAAGATTTGGGGCTCTAACAACATTAGAATTATTAATGTAAAATGAGCTTTCTCATTTTTACAAATGCTGGAGTAATGTAATTCAGTGTTTACACATATGTAAACATCTGAAATTAAAAAAACAAACATTAAAAACATCATTTTGAGATTGGCTAAATCCTGATTGGACCTTCATGATGTGAACGCTCTGTGGCCGACATAATGGCAAGTAGATGATCATTTATACACCTTCTGAGATGCACCCATAACATTTTATTTGGCGGAGTAAGAGTACAAAATATTCAGGTAGTACTTGATAGATATGGGCCTGTTATAATTTGTGCCGTAACTTCTGATTAAAATCAAGAAAACGGGGGAAAATGAATTCCTTCATCGCCCCACAGTTACAGGATCTTCTGCTTCCGAGTAGAAGCAACGTTATCAGCTGCTCTCAGTCAATGTTATCGGTGCACCGTCTCGTATACCACGATCATCATTTTCTTCCTTCACATAAAAGACAAAGCTAAGTAGATTTAGACATGTATTTTTTTTTTTCTCTAAACAGTTCTGTACACAATACACGGGGCGCGGTCATTGGTGTGAGTGTGGTTCGTATTTCTCCGTCGTCGCCTTTCACTTGCCGTGAGTTCACTCCGCACGCAGCCGCCGGGAGCTTACTCACAATCATCTTTTTTTGTTTTTTTGCATTTGTGTTGGCATGGAAAAGTCTGCTGACACATTGCCTATCGGCGGCCAATCACATTTTTTTTTTTTACGTTGCAATATGTCTAGCTTATCAGTGCAACATGCCGAAGTTTAATTTGGGGGCAGTGGCACGTGGGAGCGAACGCACGGTTCATCATCATATCCGCGACTTCTATCCCTCTACATGTCTGTCATTCATGTCACTTTACTGTACCTCTCACACATTCTCTTTCTCTTTTTCCCCTCCTCACACTCATCGCCGTTCATCAGTGGTGTGTGAGTCCCCCCCCCCCCCCACACTCAGTTGGAGAACCAACCAATCAGGTGAAGATCTGTGAATTTTAAGGGAGTCTCAGGTTTTTTTTAGGAACGTTTTTTGGGGGGGATTCTTAAGCTTTGGGAGTGGGGATCTATTATTAGCAGTGCACGCCACCTCTGTTTTCTGAGGTGGCGTCGGAGGCCAAAAGGTGAAGGGTTGAGGGGAGGTGGAGGGGGGGTGGTTGTTTTGGGGTTTAGGGTGGAAGGTTGGGGGTTAAGTAGTGCTGCGCTCAGTGCATCGCTACTTCAAGCTCACTCTCCTTGAGCTTGGCATTGTCTCTGACTTCGTCAAATGTGTACGTCTTCACGATCTTCCCGTTCTGGAAGACTGTGTGCAGCAGGTCCTGGAGATGAAGAGAAAAAAAACAACATGGAAGGGAGGGTGAATGAAAAGAAGCGGGAATACAAGAGGAAGGAGAGGCAGGAGAGAAAGGGGAAATGTGAAGGTGAAGAGAAGAGGTAGGTCAGTTAATTTCTTTGTGCTATACTCTTTATTTGAACAAAGTGTCAGTGTACTACTGGAGGCACTGAACTCACCACGCCATACTCCTCCAGGTCGCCCTTGCCCTCCTCCAGGGTGACAAAGTCACCACTCTGTGTCCGGTGGAGAGACAGCCGACCTTTCTTTGACCTCTTGTTGGGGTCCGCCACTGGGTCCTTGAACACGTTCACCTTTTCCACAGAAACGGAGAGGGAATTTCAAATCATGGTTTTAAAGAAAGTACTGTACAGATTTATCAAAACCTACGTCATATCTAAACGGTCACATTTTAAAAGGGATAGTTCGGGTGTTTTGAAGTGGGGTCGTATGAGGTACTTTTTCATAGTCAGTGTATATTTTCACCACTTTTCCTTGCCGTCAGACAGCCCTTTCCAACAGGGAACTGAAGCCGTTATATCCATGTATGCTCTCCCCAATGCCCGATATTTTGTTTTCAACTCAATCTCACTCAGGATTTGAGAAGTTATGTTGCAGAATGGTTTGTTTGATAATGCATCAGATTTCCAACTGTTAACAGTAATGGTCACAGTTAACGATGAAATGGCCTATTTTGTACCTAATGAAAAAACGTCTTGGATGATTTTAAGTATGTATGTTAGTTATAATAACCAGGTAATCTATAGGGCATAGATTTTAGAAACATGTTTGTATTTATGCTTAGTACTGAAGATGTTTTTCCATTGAAAAAAACTGCCTCAATCGGTTAGTTTGTTTGTGCTATTGTGTGACTTTGGTGTATCCGAACTAACCAAAGTCACACAATAGCCCATTGGTGAGAGCATAGATAACGGCTTCAGTTCCTCGTCTCAAACATAGACTGTATAGCTGTCTCACGGCAAGGTAAACCGACGAAAATATTCTAAATACAGCGTACACTTAAACTGATACTGATTTTTTTTGGATGAGCCTTTCTTTTAGGTGGCTAAAATACATTTTTGCTGCCGGCCCCGTCCACAGCAGCACATTGCTTTGGTTCTGTGTGGTAACTCCTGTCTGCTTCTCCAAACTGGGGGCGTACAGACCATCATCTACTGTAACTTCAAAACACCCAAACTATCCCTTTAAGGTAGAAAGACACTGAAAACCAACAAAATGCATGGCTAATTTAGTGTATTTGACAAAGACATGCAACCCTCTGGAATGAGAACGTACTCTTTTTTACTTGTAAGTTCAAAAGACAAACATTATGCTAAAAAAGGTATTTTTTTGGCATGTCATCTGCACTCTTGTAAAGTACAAGCACTTGCAATGTGTTACATTACTCAATGTTTAACTACCACAACTGTAACAAAATGGCCAACAAAACACAATAACTACATTCTAATCTATCAGTACCCACCCCCAGTCCGTTGGTGACCACATAGCTGCATTTGAAGGAGCAGTTGAGCAGATCTCTGGTCAGTTTCTGCAGCAGAGCCCCTCCGGACCCGAAGGAGATGTTCTCAATGGACCACTTGTGTTGCTTCATACCCTCCACTATCTGTGGAAAAACACACACAGGAACATTATGTAAGCGATGCAACCTGTTGTTATGGTAGAGTCGTGTCTCCTAGTAGTGTGTCTATTTCACCTCTGCCAGTGTGTTGATATCAACTCCGTCTCCTTGTATGACTCTGATGTAAGGAGGGAGAACCTTGTAACCTTTGGAGTTCTCCACTGGAATAAACTTCTTACCCAGGATCTCCAAAACCTGACAGAAGTAAAAAGAAGAGAGGTTAGTGTTCTGGCTTGATTTAAGATCCTAGTTGATGATAACAAGCCGTCCACGCGTCCGCACCTTCAAAACTGTATCGAGCGGGTTTCCTGAGTCTGGTCGGACAACCAGCGGGGCGTCTGCGCTGCGCGCCTCTATCAGCGACCGGAGGTCTTCTCCCCAGATCTTCTCACAGGCGTTGTAGATGTCGTAGCTGTCGCTGACGATGGATACGGGCACGTTGGGAAACTGCTTGATGATGTGCTCGAAGGCGTCTTTTTCATGGTCCTTCCCCCACGCTGTGATGGTGCTGCAGAGGGAACGGGAGATTAATCATTATTCTTTGTCCTACAGTAATTTATCTTCCCATACGGTTGATCAAAATTTCAACATATTGTGGACAACTTCAGGGGTTGGTTTGAGTGTTGAACAAATATGAATTTCAATTATGACTTTGGCTTACCAACGATTATGAAAACAAGATAATCGACATTTAAAGCGATTATTGTGCCTCATTCTGTTTCGCAATGATGCTCTCGTTTTGTCTTGTGTTATAGATCCAGTGCACCCCTTTTCTTTACAGTGGTACACTTCCACCCCGCTCGGCGGGTCGTGGATGTATTTCTGCCGTAGTGGGGCGCCGTGACCGGTTCTAGGTCTACTTGGAAATGCCCGGGGTGAAGGTGGAGCTTTACAGCAACCCTCACACGGACCTCGCCGCTTAGTGCTCGCTGTTCCCTCCCTTCCTGCGGGGAGGGACCGGAGGGACAGAGCACTCTGCTCCTGGCACGACAGTTCTTCATAGATCAAGCCTCTTAATTTTTCTCTCAAAGTGCAACACATTGATGAATTTAACTTTAAAATGTAGTTTACAAAATGTTCTTTCTAAAGGCATGATGCTTCCAAAGTCGATGAGTAATCGTATTAAATAATCGTGATCCCGATATTGACCACAATAATCTAACTAGGATTTTTGCCATAATCGAGCAGCCCTACTTCCCACCATTTATTCAAAATATAGAGAGGAAATCATGTTTAACAGCAAGAAACAACACTGGAGGTAACAAGAACTTAAGATTAGTTATCTGTGTGGTAGAAAGACGATGGGAGCAAAAGAGCAATTGAACAAGAGAAGCACATTAAAAGGTAAAAATGTTCAAAGAGAAGAAGGACTGAAGACGGTCACAGGACTTTCATCAAATGCTAATGCCACCGATTGTCCAGAAGAGGGCAGTGCACTCCAGGTTTTAGTCTTGAATGAAACCAGACTTGGGCAAAATTGTATCTTCTTAAGGTTAAAATAGATCTGTTGTAGCCACATTAGATACCAGATGAATTACTTTTAAAAAGCCAAGCACATATTCACCCAAACTACAAAAAAAAGGACAGAATTATTCTACTTTCCCCTAGTCAAATGTGGCCCTGACCACAGTTTCACTTTCATGTGCTGAGGTTGAGTAATCTGAAATCTAATGAAGGTGCCTCAGGATTTACTATCCTTCGTGTGAAACCTGTTCAGAGTAAACAGAGTAAACGTCAGTTACTTGGCGCTCTGTCAAGATTTTAAATAACTAAGAGAGGTGTATATGTTTGAATACTATTTGACACAAACGACAGAATAAATTGTACCTGATTCAGTTTACTTACAGTGCAGATTAACAGTCTGTGAAGCTAATGTCAGGACATTTCTGTTACATTCAAAGTGTACAGTAAACACTGGAGGATATTCAAAGTTTTGCAAATAATTGCTCTGAAGGTGACACACCTCTGCTGTAAAACACCCGCCCGTCCCTTTCCTTCTGCATCAAAGTGGAATTTCACTGTGACTCCTCCCTCCGAGGTAGAAACCAAACACACTTTAGGAGGGGGGCCATTACATAATGGTTACTATGACAACTTCTGCCTGCCACCATCCCACAATGCACTGGTGCGAGGAAGAAGGGTGCGCTGGAGCAGCAGTAACTGCCCTGGTGGCAAGCAAGAAGCGACTGTGTGTGTGCACGAGAGTGAAACAGAAAGTGTGTGCGTGTGTGCAGGATAAATGGATCAGCGCCATAAAACAACAGCGGAGACATGCGAGGGCCATGTGCGTCAGGGCGGCGGCCAATCACAACCGTCACCTCCAGCCAATCACAGCCCCCCCCATTCGCAAACTGAGATAGATGAACCAGATAATTAGTGTGAGGGTGACCAAGCTCTAATCGGGGGGAGCAAATTAACACCAGCCTCGGCCAAATGATGAGTGCATTTGCACCCAGGCTGATAAATTCCCCTCCATCGACAACTCTGGCTGATAACCAACTGTTATTTGAAACAAGTTTTCTCTTTCTTTGAAAATCAATTTGGCTTGTGGGTGAAAAAGTTTGCTCCCCAGACGTGGCTCCGAGCCAAAACGTGGACTATCTCACCGGAGATGAATAGAGCCGAGACGTGCCTACCGTACCCCCGTTCTTTCGGGGGAATAATGTGAATACGTGGCTTATGCTGATTATCAGCATTGTGTGCAGGAATTTAGCAAGCCTCCGGGGGAGGAATGTTAAGCGTAAAAGTTTCTGCGAACCTTGCACGTCCCAACGTTGGCAGTCACCCATTATGACTTGGAGGTCTTATACTAATGGTTTAATAATCAAAGTGGGTGGTGAACTACTGCCCTACATTACAGTGGAAACGTTGCCACTAAACCGTCTGGAAGAGCCAGGAAACACTCGACAGTAAAGGAATGCAGATTACACGGAGAAACATCCTAAAATGTTGATAAAAGTGCGTATGTGTGTGTCTACCTGTGCTCTGCAGCAGGCACTGAGAAGCCCGGCACAGGGTCCTTGGTGCCGTAGTACTTCTTAATGACACCGATGCCGGCGACCGTGTCTGTGCCCTTGAAGTTGACCAGATGGGCGGAGGCCCCGATGCCCGCAGTCTGCAAACAGGAGGGGGGATGGTGTTATGCAAGATAAAGGGCAAAGACGTCCCACCACACGTCTCATGTCATTTTGTTTTAACTCACTGTTGTATTTCTGCATTTTCTATTTTACACATTTTTTTAAGCCTCATAAAGTAGAGAAAAAGCATTATATATTTGACAAAACAATCCCAACTCATGTTTCAGATACTAGCTTTTTCCAGAGCTTTCATTCGTAGCATACCGTGTGGCATACATCAGACCGACACATACGGCTACTTCGCAAAAAGTCAAGACTGCGTTCCCTTTTGGGGGACAGAAAACCGAAGATCCCATAGATGTCAACGCAATTTGACGTGTGTTTGGATTCATCTCTTGCTATACAAATGTTTGTTTTATACACATGTCTAATAATTATTTTGAGACCTTTCCTGAACCTGAGCGTTTGCGATACCTAAATAAATTAAGGTTGATCGCCGTCATGTCCCTTCAGTCTTCGCCCGTCCAACACAGTGGCCGGATATTGCTTATCCAGACATTTATACATATTTGATTGAATCATGTTAAGCGTAGTGTTGTCTGTAAATAATCAACCTGTTAATAGCCAACTGTTTGATCTATAGGCTGAGATTTAGTTGACGACGACAGTCTGACACTGCTATAACGTTAATGTATGACTGCATTACTGCCGCAGCCTCACACTCAAGCTACCGTTAGCTAGCCATGCTAGTCACGGTCACCAGCATCATTTAGCGATTTACCACACTGACAGTGAATATTCACGTATCATATGTGCCACAAATCTCGGTGTGAAAGCCTCGGTTAACCCGCTAACGTTACACAAAGAGCTTTTCGTCATTTTTTCTCCTGTGACAGCAAATTTCTTTCCCCCAAACGAGAACGCAGCCTCTGCAATTATGTGACGCTGGTCTATAGCGTGGAGCCATTAAGCCCCTCTATTATGTCTTTTTTAGGACATGGCAGGGGAACAAATCAGAGGTCAGCGTTTTTGGATTTATTGTTGGTGCAACCAACTACACAGCAATTCTTCGGCAAAGCGTTATTACTATTACCGGTTTGTTTAAAGTAGAAGTTCTGAGATGTGTCTCAACTACGAGGGACACAGGATTGACTTCCCCCAAAAGGGGGCGTGGTCATGAGAGTCTACTCTGGATGACGTATTGCCGGTCTGATGTATGCTATAAGCTACTAAGTGGACATTGAATTTGGATTGTTTTGTCAAACTACGATTTCCAAAGTCCTAAAAGTGGTGCGGATGAAATCTGAACACCTACTAAGTTCTTAGGTCAACAGATTCATCTCCATGACAACTGAGCACTGTTTGATACAGTTGAAAGCTCAGGAAAATGCTAGAAAGTGGACCTTGAGTTGGGACTGTTTCGTCAAACTACTGTTTCCAAGGTCAGGAATTAACTTTCAAGTTTAGCATTCAGTTTGTAAACAAAATAATCTGGGGTAAGCACATTCGAACCGATACCGGTGCTGGTACCTGGAATATGGTACCGGTACCCAACGGTACCTTTTTTGGTACTATACTCTCTTTAATAATAAAAATGTAATTTCTGTTGTGAAAATAAGTCCTAACTTCAACATTGATATTTATTTAGAACATTTTAAACACCACACAAATTAAAACCCCTCCCTCCTCTCCCCTCTCAAACCTCTGGTACCTAAATTTGGCACTGATTATACTTAGTAGTACTGACGTAATTCGGTCGGTACCCAACCCTAATATCTACTTTATTGTATTGTATATACAAGTATACCTCTTGTGAGGAGACGCCCCTGTAGCCAAAGTCATGTAGTTTATACTCCAGTCCCGTCAAGTTCCCAGCAGTCTCCAGGAGGTACTTGGCGAGGATCTTCTTCTGCTCCCTGGAGTTGGTCGCCACGGTGATGGGGTACCAGATCTGAACCAGAATGGTCTGATGGAGGGAAGGAGGACAGTCCAGCTCGTTATAAATTTAATTCAATTTCACGGGGTCAAAGGGTTTCACTGCAAAGGTTAACTTCTTCTAATTTCCCACGTGCACCTTGTTTTCAAAGCCTATTTAAACAGACATTTTCTATGTGAACATGCAAAAGTTGCAGACCGACGAATGTCCAGTCCAATCATTTTGCTATCCCAGTATCCAACTGGTATTAAAACCCAAAACTAACAGGCTCAGAGGGATCAAAGGGCGGCTGCCCGTTCACACAAGACGAACTCTGGGAAAAAGACATTCCTTGATGCCTCGTGTCAACTCTGAAATTCTGTGACTCTGATCCAATGTCAAAACAAGTGGCTTATCTGTACTCACCGCCACCACCTGGGAAATTTCATGAATACACACTTTCTACCACCAAAAGTGTACAGTGAAAGTCAGCCTGTATATGCTTCTGTACAGTTTCTAGGCAAATACGTACTTAATATTCAACAGGGACATCATCGTGTCAAAGTAGGTGTCAAATTCAAAGATATAATCAGCGTCGATTACAGATTAAGTCACAACTGCACCCTTCCGAGAAGAAGAAATCAATCTAACATGGTGACCACTGAGTCATACTACAACATCGAGCTGATATCATTATGCAATTACACGCAACATTGTACGACTTATATGAAACGGTGTGTGTATAATAGGAATGATAGACATGTGTCAGACCTCATTAGCAGACAGATAAAGAGAGAGAGGAAGCGTGACAAATATTTAAAACACTAGGGTATGCAGCCACCTTCCCTCCTCCACGCTGATTTAAAAGATAACCCCCGAACATTTTTTGCACACGTCCACCTCTGATTCCTCACTTGACTTTGCCTGCTAATACTATGCAGTGTGTGTTTTAACCCTATAACCCTGAGCGGGTCACATGCCTCCTTAGACTAATCATAATCTAAACCATAATATGGACTCATGTGACTGCCAACGTCACACATACCCATCACAAGGTCGGGTGCTGTCTGCCTTATCTGCATGTTGACCTTTTTCATGAGGAATCTATACACATTTAAAGCAGCAGTGGGTAGAAATGGAGCAAATATGATTAAAAAAAGTTTTTTTTTATGAAACGATCACTTTATATCCTGACAGCAGTGCATGAGATAGGTAATCTGAAAAAAAATCATGTGCCTCTGTGTCCTCCGGTGCAAGATTTCACTGACCAGAGGAAAACAACCAATTAGAGCCGAGCTGGAGCCTGCTGTCAATGAGCAGCTGTCAATCACTCGCGAACTCCGATCAAACGGTCAAATTAGGCAGCGCTGATCAAATATGAATCAATATTCTGTTACTGTAATGCCGATTTCTCGCCTCAAATGTTTTCAGAAACATCTTGTAGTGCACTGTTTAGCTGTAAAATGAGAAAGTTTGTGACCCGGCAGCCATGTTGAGATCAAGTTGAGGAAATACCAAGCACCGCCCACCAGCCGGAGCACAGCCAATAGGAACGCTCTCTCTGTGAAATGACCTGTGATTGGCCAAAGTCTTCCTTCACATGCTAGATTTTTTTAAAGCCTGAAAACAGAGCCATGAGGAGGTGCAGGAGTCTAGTTTTCTCTCAGAACACTTGAATTACAATATGTTGAAAGGTTATTATGACATTTTTGCCTAATGATGCCAAAAATATACTGCCTAACCCCACTTTAACATGATATATGATCCACAAATACTGCTATTTTTTTTACTTCCTATGTCTCCTGAGGTGTTTTCATAGCTTGAAATGATAACAAATCTAGAATTAAGATGATTAATGTGACATTTCTACTATATAAAAATAATAATTTATGTGATCATCGTGTGACAGCTGGTCAGGGGTAACATCTCTAATGGTAAAATGGGGCAGCGGTATAGTAAAAACAAACACTCGGGAGGAATGTGTGCACACAAACAAACAAACACACACATACACGTGTGCCAACATAACTTCTCGGTCAACGTCCCAGAACAAAATGGAGGGAGATAAGGAACGAGAGAGAGAGAGAGAGAGAGAGAGAGAGAGAGAGACAGGGAGAGGGGTGTGTGTTAATGACGAAGGTAGGGGTAAAAGAGAGCCACGAGAGCAAGAAAGACAGAAAAAGAGATAATGACAGAGAGAAGGAAATGAAGGGACAGCAAGAGCAAAGAGGAGAGACAGCCCAAGGACACCAGGCTGAACACTATGGCTAATTTTACATGAGCCATGAAGAATGACTGTGTGTGTGTGTGTGTGTGTGTGTGTGTGTTTATGCATGTATTTATATCAGCTGTGGAGACTGCGTGTGTGTGTTGTGACTGCGCTCTTGGCTGTAGGTGACCTATGTCCAAGCACTCGTCTCTTTCATTGGTGTATTTGTCATTATATAGTTGAGTGTATGTGCGTCAAATTCTAAATCTGATTGTAGTCAACGTTGAGGAAACGCTGCATTTGGGATACTTTAGTTTAAAAAAAAGAGAAAGGCAGAGTTACACCCAGTCAAAGACAAATCTGTCACAAATGTTCCTTTGTGCAGAATATCAAAAGCGTTCTTGTTTCTCTTTGATCATCTGCTCAGAAATGGGCTGCACGATTTCATTGATGGCAGAGGTCAAACACGATATATTTATGAATGGGGCTGACGGAGACGAGCATCAGTCAAAGGGAAGAGAGGGAGAGACGGAGCGAAGATGCTGCTCGCGGTAAATGAATTTAGCTCTGCCGAGTCATTGAGGACAGTCTGTTCATGCGGCATTAAGTTCATGAGATCTTCCTCATCTCGGGGAGGAGTCGCACAGCGCATTAGCTCGGCGTAATAAATGCACCACCGAGGAGGATGCATTAAGACACCAGACGGCCTGCTTCAAGTCACGAAAAATATATTTTATTTCTTCTGCTGTACTTTTTCCTCACAAAACACACACCACATAATGTTATGTCTGTGTGTTTTAAACATGTTATGACTTGTATTCACTGATGTCACCTGATACCAAACCCACAGTATGAATACGACGATTAAAGGAATAGTTTGACATTTTGGGAAATGTGCTTATTTGCTTTCTTGGCGAGGGCTAGATGAGAAAATTGATACCACTCTCGTACTGTCTGTACAGTAAATATAAAAAGTGTAAAAACAAAATGAAAAAACTGGAACCAGTTGCTGGAATATCAGGAAGTACAATGCCAGTCATGTTATGAACTGCACCAAAGCAACTACTAAGGGTGGGAATCACCCGAGGCCCCATGATACGATATTATCACGATACTTAGGTCACGATGTGATCTTATTGCGATATTCTGAGTATTGATATGCTGCAATTTATTACCTATTTCCAACTGTAAATTATGCAGTTTGTCAACATCTGTTTTATCTAATAAGATAAAGTTTTCACTCTGTTCATCTCAGAGTTTTCATTCACATATCTTGAGGTCAGAGGTCAAGGGACCCCTTTGAAAATGGCCATGCCTGTTTTTCCTCACCCGAATATAGCGTATATTTGGAGGGTTATTTAGCGTTCTTCCCAACAAGCTAACATAGACATGGTTGGAACCATTGATTCTTTAGGTTTTTCTAGTTTCATATGATACCAGTATCTTCGCTCTGGCTTTAAAACTGAGCCCGCTACAACCTCTGAAAGACAGAACAGCGGCCGGGCCCACAGGCGGGCCGTCGGACTGTTAATAGTTTATATAATATAGTTATATAATAAAAGATCGATAGTTGACATCTGTGTATCGAAACAATATTGGCACGCAAAATATCATGATACTATGCTGTATCGATTTTTTCCCCCACCCCTAGCAGCTAATGTATATATATATAAAACAGACAGAAGGTTTGGAACTGAACCCTTTACAGGTGAACCCTAAAGGCCCGTCCTCTCTGACAAAGTCTTAAAGTAAATTAAAATGCAAAGTGAATAAAGTCACACATTCTTTACACCGTTCGGAGTAATTTAAAAAATGTGATGCCTCAGGGAACAGAACATTGGTCAGGTCAAGAGCTTGATTTAGTGACTTAAATTATTCTGTCAACACCAAACAAGGACTTTTTCTAGCACCTGACTCTGTGCCTCTTGCACTTCTCGGCCAACCTGTGTGAATGACTTTGCTGCAGTTCCTGCACATCTCTGAGCGGTGATTAAGCAATGAGCCTTGGCAGCAGGGCTGTCATGCTGGGAGATTTAAGGAGAGATAAGAGGTGTCGTTGGGCGTGCCGCCAAGCTTAATAGTTTATGGCTTTTATAAAACTGTTAACACTCCATTGTAATAAATGTAATAAAACGTGAATGTTGCTAATATATTTTGTAATCAATAATCAAATAAAGCTAACCATTAAATCTTACTATGTGCCTAGCAATGTAGTCTTCGTAGCACATTAAAATCTAAACTGTTATATGAGGGCATAGGGGGTGAGAAATTTACAATGGCTTTTAACCTGATAAAGCTAATCCAGAGCTGAAGATGAAGTCACATTTGAAGCAGCTGTGTGGTTCCAGCTTAAAGAACACCGAGTCCCTCATTTGCCGCAATGAATGCAAGCAGCAGTATCTTTTATAGTTAAGACCCTCCCTCTCTGTCTGACGCACTCTAACTGAATAATACACCGGTGTCACGTCAGGACACACAGGAACTGAACCCAGTGCTCCGGAGGACAAACAAACAAACAAAACAAACGTACCTCCACCCAGTTGGTGAGCCAGTAGCATTCAGGGTCTGTGCTCTCCACTGTGAACAGAACATTGCCTCGAGGAATGACGCTCCCCTCTGGCACTGCCTTGATTTCAATAGGCAGGTGTCCATTGTATTTCTGTAAAACACACACACACACACACACACACACACACACATACATACGTACACAGTCAGAATCAAATCTACACTCTTTTCCGTGGCTTGTACAGAGTGTTACTTTATTGAGATGACCTGAAAAAGGAGACAAAAGTGACACACATTTGGAGGCGATACAGATTTCTGGTGAGATTCGACCTTCAGATGAAAGAGATTATGCTAAATATACACATGCAGAATTCCTGCATTTCAGATCTGGTCTGAAGCCAACGTTGTGTTGACATTCACACCGAAAAAAAGAACAAGTGTGCATTGGATGAAAGAAACTGAATCTAAAAGTATTAGATTATAGTCTATAACGTTATAGAGTGGTGAAGGAATGAGTGCAAACATAATAATATTTTAAATATCCCACTCGTGAATTTTGAAGCTTTTATGTCTTAAAGAAGGCGGTTGCTAAATGTAGCTAAATGAGACTACTATATCATGACGCTGAACACTAGTCTGCCTTTAACTCAGTGGTGGTGACGTGAAGCAATGTGACTAGTGGTGTAACGGACCGTAGTTGATCGGTTGATGGTTCGGCACGCATGTGAACTGTGGATTAATTACACAGTTAAAAGTTTTACGGCCAATCGTTATTAGACAATATTCAGTAAAAATATGCAGTCGGGAAATCTGCATTAATGCTTTCTAGTCGCCGATAATGCAACATTGTGATTTTGAAATCGGCAGGAGGAGAGCTAGTTAACGTACAGAGGTTCAATTATGGTGCGTTCAGGCTCTATTCAGTAAAAATGAGAATTGGCGAAGGTAAATTCTAACGTTATCATGATGTGTTCACATGTAATCTTGTAAAATGTCATTTTTGGCGAGAAACTTGAATAAATGCAGTTGTTTGAAAGAGATGTTTTCACAGCGGCTGTGAGTTTTATGATCCGTTGCATCCCTACATGTGACCGTGGTGTAGTTTTTTTATAGCCTAATGTTAGCTTTTTACTTCTGCCTCTTGCATTTGCAGTAAAAAAAAATCATAAAAGTGGTGTTCATTCATGAAGATTGCAGAACAAAACATGCAATTATCATACGACAGAGGTTATCTTCTGCAATAATCCAAAACTCGATGGAAAAATCCCATTGGCTTTTTGTCGAGGGAAACCAGGGCGAGGCTAACTTCCTGGTTGGCCTACAAAAACACGTCATCCCTGCAGCACTCTATACATACCACTACCAAAACTGAACAACATTTGTGTGCTTGATGTGGGTCTTGTGTGTGCTGCTGGCTCAAAGATGATCAACATGAAGTTAAAAAAACACAAGACTGCCAGATTGGGAGCTGATTCAGCAATGTGATGAGAGATGACAAAGGGAAAATAAGAGTTTATTAACACTTCTCCTCACTTGAGAAAATCCTCAGTCAGTACAGAGCGCTGTGCTCTCTCCAAGGTGCTGAAACAGTACCTCTCAATAACCAGAAACATTGTATGCACATTTTCTTGGATATATAAACTGACTGTATTCATATATAGTTAACTTTTATCTCAGGAATTTACCTAGTTAAGCCCTTATCTCCTAAGGAAAACCACAGCACCAAATGTTGTTCAGATTTTTTATTATTTCAGTGTGCAGGCTTTCATTACCCGTAAAGAAAACGCTTTTAGAAGATAAGACTTTGCTACCGCAGAATGTGACCCTAATCAGATTGCAAGCTTGCTTTATTGTGTGTGTTTATCAGGAACAAACTGTATGTCCTGAGTGTGTGTGTACATGTCCGAGACAGACTTCCGGCCTCTCTGCTAATGGAGACAACTCAAGCATGTACTGGCTCCTGAGAGTATGTACTAGGGATGTATGTACTAGGGATGTCACGACAACCGATACTTCGTTACCAAGTCGATGCCAAAATTCTAAAAACGTGACGGTACTCTTTTTCTACAGTACAGAAGGTACCGTACAATGCCTGTAATCAGGGTCCGAAATTAACAAGCGCCAAATGCGGGTAGATCCAAGAAGAGGATTCACTCGTGTGGAAATTGCTGAGCTGAAAAACTGATCAGAGATCCTTTATTGATTTGTTTGAGAAGATGTCTCACTTGTGAGGGAAAAAACTGAATTTCTATCTTTTGTTGTTTATTGCTAAATCTCTGAAAAGTGGTGCTTTTTTTTATTGTCATCAAAATATAACATTAGCATTTTAAATAAATATTTAATGGTCTGTCACCATGTCAGTGAATTTAAACTACTGCTTGCAATCTGAGGATATATATAGAGAGAGAGTGCGTGTGTGTGTGTACAGCCTCTGCTGTTTTCTTAAAGTCATTGAGCTATACCTGAGGAATAAAGTCTCATCATTTCCCTTTTTGTTTTTACCGTGGTATCGAATTGGGTATCGAGAATCGTGGAAATTCACTGGTCTTGGTATCGACTACTAGATTTCTGCTATCCTGACATCGCTAGTATGTACACCTGTATACCTAGTACCAGCTTTTCCCTGAATTAACCCATTGCTTGAAAATAGTCTCTCATGGAATCTTCTCACAAATAGAAATAGTTTCGTACAACTTGAAAAATAAGTGTTTCAGTGCACTTTCAGCAGTTTCTTACGTCCAAAATGTAGGTCCACCCCTTCTCATTGAAAACATCATCCTGGAAGTGTTCTCTGTATACCTCCTTCGCCTCCTGGATCTTCTCTGGGGTCACTACCTTTCCTGGAGGAGGAGGAGGAAGGGGAGAGAAAGGTTCAGAAAGAGATGCTGGAGAAACACACACTGATATACTGTAGAGAGAGAAGACACTGGAATGCTGCTCTACTTTCCACTGTTGTAATTAAATCAGAAACATCACGTGCATGCCAACAAGGCGTCTTTATCCAAACACACAGCAACCACATCCTTGTCTCATTTCAAGTTTCTATACTATAGAAACTGATATACACAACAAACCACGACATGGAAACATATGTATGTACAAAAGCAAGCTTGATATTCCAAAATATAAAATGAATAATGGGGAACCCCCTGAAGGGTTTTTAGGCAAGTGTCTTTCACATTCACTTGCAATGTTTATATTGCATCTTTTTTATTTCTTTTTTTTTTTTAAATATGTGTATATAATTACAATCCATTGATCTGGATTGATACATCAATTCAATGATCAATGATCCAATATCATCGATGCAAGGTGAAAATATCGATACATAATTTAAGGTACCCATTTATTTTGAAATTCCCACTTTATATTTATTCTTTTTTATTAAAAAGAATAGATTGTTTTTCATTTAAATGTCTGGAAGAGCCCAGCAATAAAATTGTCAAATCATATTTTAGATCCTTTTATAATATCGTATTGTGATGAAACTTGAAATACTTTCCATTTTGGGAGAATGAATGAAAAAAGTGTTTCCCTTTAATGTAAAACTAACAAGCTGAAACTCCTAATAGTGACGTTTCTTGTTAAACCTAATATGGTGGCTTGGGTAAACAAACAGAGGTTCTGCTATCACTTACACTACGACTCTTCCTTTATCCAAGTAAATCTCATTCACGTTTTCTGCTGCACCTCTCCCCTTAATGAAAGTACAGTGAGCGGAGATTAAAATTCTCTCCATGACCCGGTCTAGAAGAGTCACGCTGCACACTTTTGGTTTCATAAGCTCGAGGATCAAGGATGCATCTCTAATAGTCGGGCTAATCATTGAGCTCTGAGGGACGCTCTGCGCAGACAGCTGGTCTTTCTCCCTCATACGGTGAAAGAGCAGCTGTGCTTTTGTCTTCGCTCTCTCTCTCTGTTCTCCCTGGCTCTCTGTCTCCCCCGCACCTCTGCTACCGCACCATGAAATCCTCTTAAGAGACAGGAGGGAGATGCATTCTTTCTTCTTCTTCTTCTTTCTGTCTCTCTTGCTCTCTCTCATGCCCCTCAGGATCGAACTTAAAACATCCACCTTTAACAAACTTGAGTTAATTGGAGCATAGAAATTGTATGAATTATACTTTGCCTCATTTCTCACTTTACTTTCTTTTTTTCTTCTTCTTAACCTGCTGGCTTTGTGTTATGCTCTGTACAGTCAAATCAATGTGAAGCACATTGTAACCTTTGTGTCCTTTAAGTGAGTAAAAGGACTATTACTGCAGGCCTCAATAGAAAGCACCTGCCCTGCTGAAGTGTCCTTAAGCAATGCATTGAATTTTTTTGAGCGGCTCCAGGCATGCAGCTCTGCAGCTGACCCTGCACTACTCTGACCTTGTCCTGGAGGGGGGGGGAGAGCAAAAAAGATAAAATGCTCCCACAGGGACAAATAACGCATCACAAAAGGCTTTTGGTATGTGCCCTGATTGCAAACAGAGACTCACTGGACTACAGTAAAATAACGTAGCTCCCACAGAATGAGGATGAAAGCATTATGTGTATATTGACTTCAATAAAGGAAAGTAACAAAAGCCTGGGTTATGTAATCCAACTATTGGAATGGTCTCCTTATTTAAAGAGGACCTATTATGCTCATTTTCAGGTGCACTTGTATTTTGGGTTTCTACTAGAACATGTTTGTATGCTTTAAAGCCCAGTCTGCTCTGATTGGTCAGCTGGCTCACTCTGTTGTGATTGGTCAATGGAACCAAACTCTTCGGACTCCGCTCCAGCTCCGCTCTAACTAGCTTTGTTTGAGGGCGTGCCAAACTAGCAGGTGTTATGCAATTATGTGTTACTTGAGTGTTACTTCACAAAAAGTTCCCGGGACTAAACTACTTTTCATGGAAATAAAAGGTTCAGCACACTGTTGTCTGTGTTTCTATAGCGGACTAAAGACCTGCGAAGATTAGGCAAATTAGTCCGCTGACGTATGAAAAAGCAACATGACATGGGACGAGGGCTGTAGGTGGTCACAGCGGTAAACACACTCTGCAACCACCGCACTTTCTCCCTCTTCTAATGTTACCGCTCGCCCTCGCGATATCTCTCTTTTTTCTGTCTGTGATTTTTTTAATGAGTTGGGAGGCCGTCAGCAGAGCCTAACTTTACTTTCAATGTCATCAAACTAAGACAAATGCTCTCCCCTCATCCTAAAATGGTCCTAAATCGATACTAAAGTATTTCCTTGTTTATGAATTAAGCGTTACACAAGTTGAAGCAGCGGTGCTGTTTGTGTGTGTGTGTGTGTGTGTGTGTGTTTGACCAATCAGTGATGATCATCCCTGCAAATGCCACCCCGAAGGTTCTGGTACGTTCAGAAAGTACTACGACCAGGGCCTTTTTGGGGGGTAAAAAGGTCCCGGAACTTAATTTAGACCCCGGTCCCTGTGATTGAAACGCAGTGAGTTCCTAAAAGCGTTCCTAGTACTGGGGAAAGTTCCTGCGGTGGAAACAGCACCTTGGTGACATCACCACGTTACGGAAGAAAAGGTGGGACTTCAAGAAAGATGTTTCAGGCAGTTCAGGAGCAGTTTTTCTGTGGGGGAGAGTAACTCCCTTTGGCATGGACTTTGTAACTTTACAGACCTTTAACATGCACAAAAAAACTATATAAAACAATAAAGGAAAGGGAAAAAAGCAAAAAAGCATAAAAGGGTTCCTTTTAATTTGTAAAGTTGACTGGAAACACATTTATATTTACACAAACATGAAGAATCATTAACAGAGGTGGTGGCTTCATAGACCAAAACCTACACACTGCAAAGTCATTCAGCCTGGCTGTGTTTGAAGCTCCTACTGGGTTGGAGGTGGGCGCTCCAGTGTCGTGCTCAAGGGCACTTTTATTCCGTTGCATACACAACACAAAACATGGGCACCTTTTTGAGCAGCAATTTCTAAGTCAGGACTTACTTACCCTTTAGGTATTTGTTGAGGATGTACTGTAGGCCATAGAAGACGGTCTTGTCATATTTGACTTTTCTGCTTTTGGTTGGATCGGTCCTCCTCTCGCGGCACTCGAAGTAGGAGTACACTTTACTCGTGTTGGGGGGGTACTGTTTGTAATGTGTTACCTGCAGAGACAGAGCAAACAAGGAGACGGGGCACATTAGCACGGCCATTTACAGTAAATAAACAAGAATAATACTAATACACCGTGAATGCACATAAACTAATGGCATAACTGAAGGTAAATATCATATAGTCCCCCCGCCAAACAGATGATGCAACGTGAAGATTTACACAAGATGACCTTTGAGCATGTTTTTACTTTGAGGCATTAAAGGAAATGAGCTCTCCGTTATCCATGATGAGCCTTATTCATTAGCTGGTCAGGAGACTTAAAGATGTTTCATTCATGAGGTACGGATATTACACCAAGCAATGTGAACACAGACACACAAACCGAGCACTGTCAACAGAATCATTCGCCATGTCGAACCCCACACGCACACGCTCGTGTGCAAGATTAAGTCTATTCCCTGAACTAATATGCAAGTTTTGAGTCAGTCTTGTGATATCTTTGCTAAACAGTAGTCTGGAAGTTTCACAATGTATAGTGTAAAAAACAAGATAAACTCGCTATTTGGAGGAACTGATGAAACCTTTTATATAAATGCTGAAACAGCTTTAAAGGGGACATGTCATGAAAAACTCACTTTTTCCACTGCTTGTGCACAAACATTTGAGTATCTGGAGCGCCGAACAACCCACAAATTGTGAAATAAGACAACCCGGTTAGCTTTTTGTGGGCTGCCTAGATCAGAAAACATGTGATTCAACAAACCATTCAGATTTGGCTCCCCTTCCTATGTCACTTGCAGGCTCATTAGAATATATCGCTTGAGAACTACGGCCCAATCCCAATGTCCCCCCCTAAGGCCTTAAGTCCTGAACCCTCAGGGACTTGACTGACGTCACCTGGTAAATGGTTGAGTGAGAGAGGCTGTAAGGGCTTGAAATGGTATAAATATAAATGGGAGAGCACTTTGCGGACTTAAGGAAAGTGTTCATAAAGGGCTCAAAATGTCAGCGAGAGAGCCCTCAAGGACTTGATGATTTGACAGTAGGACAGCCCTAAACCCTCACAGATTTTGCGGGAACGCGCCTCAAAGTCTGCAAGTGTGGACTTTGAGATTGGGCCTACCTATGCAAACGTGTACCATACTTTTCTCGCAAGCCAATCAGAGCAGACTGGTCTTTTTTCGGGAGGAGGGCTTAAAGAGACGGGTGCTAAAACGGAGCGTTTCAGACAGAGGGTGAATACAGGTATATTCTGTCAGACAGTATGAGAAAAATAATGTGTTTTTTGAGCATTAAAGCATGGAAATGTGTTCTAGTAGAAACCCAAAATACAAGTATGAACCTGCAAATGAGCACGATATGTCCCCTTTAAGATCACACAGCAAGTCCTTTTTTAAAATTGCTAGATAACATGGAGAAATGTCAGATCACACCCCCTACACATTATGTTTTTGTTGAACGTCGGAGCAGTTTTTGGGGATGTGAATGCAGCAATAAAACATATTCGAGCAAATTAAATTTTCATGCTTGGAAACAGAAGAGTAAGAATTCAGCAGCTCACTGCCAAACAGGGGTCACAACTCAAAGATCACGGCGCACTGCCATCGAGGTATTTTTTCTGCGATTAGAGCAAACATTCCAGTTAAACAAAAGACCCATCAATCAGTCTATTGTGTTAAACCAAATAATACAGTACTAAAATGTCCCAATCCGGGCGACAAGTCAGAGTTTTCACACACTTACACGTTCTCTATTATTCTGCTGTTATTCAGAAAATACCACCCTTCAGTGCTGCGTGTGTTTCTAGTGATTGTCTAATCTACTTGTCAACTGACTGATGCCTGAAACATTTACAGTTAATATCAAGTGGATGATCAGGTAGTGAGACATGTCCAGGCATGCTTAACACACAGAAAGAATAAACGGTTTGAGAGGAACTATACACACACAAACAGAAAGTGTCAGCTGTAGCCATCCGGCCAGCAATTAAATCCAAAATGAGTCCAGTACACTGGGGCATTAGAGGAGCAATTTCCACAAATCAAGTTAAAAGTTGACAAGATGATGGTAAAAGCTACAGCTCACTCGGTCATTTTGTAATCGAATATTTGCTCTCAGACTGATCTGCTTTCAATATCCATACAAAATGTAGCTTAAAACGTATCAATGGCAATCCATTTACAACCACGGGGAGTCAAGAGATGTCAAGGGTTCAATCTCACTGTGTAATAAGCTGCAGTCACTGAATATCAATGGTAAAATACAGCTCTTACAGTTGCCTTCAGGGAACTCTGTTAGGGCTTGTCCTTTATGTAACTACAACCTTGGGAAACACTTAATTTCTCACAATTGTAAATGCATAAAGGTTACATTGGAACCACGGGTAATAAACCTGTAAAAATAGCCTAGAATAACATGCAGGCATTATGTACGTATGAGGGGAGGGGGGGGGGACGACGACGACGACAAAACAACTCGTCGCTCTTCTCAGTTTGTGAACAGGAGAAGACATAAATGTCAATGACCTACTCAGTTTCTTTGACCCCTGTCTCTGTCCTTTCCTCGGGGCTTTCGAGGACTCAAAATAGAAGTCAAGACACACAACATGACACTGGGCCCGACCACGTGTGTGTACACATTCACTGACCCACATGCCGACGTATATACACAAACACTCAAAACATGCAAACAGTCGAGCTTGCCAGGGCACACTAGCCAGACCCTCTGGTCCAACCGTGGACCACCATGGAACAAAATGGAAACCAATAGTTGACGATAAATTATACTGCATATGTAGTCTTGGTGATGATAGTTTTATTAAAGGAGATCTGGCATATTTCAATGTGTCTAGTGTGAACACACTTGCAATGGCAAATCAAGTCATTAAAGCTGCACAAATCAATATTCATTATATCAAAATGGGTAAAATAACTATGTGTGATCTGAAAGGAGTTGTTTAGTGACGAGTCCACAGAGAATTATCACCGAACTCTGTAGTTCCCCTCGGCTCTATGGAGGGTTTTGCATCTTTCAGCTCATTGTTTTGTTTTTTTCCGACCCACAACTTCCCTATTTTGGTTCATTCTCAGTCATTTCCTGCAAAAAACATTCTGAAAGACCCTCTGTAGACTTTAAATTACAAACACCTGCATCTTCAACTTTAGAGCTGCACTGATAATCAATTATCAGAAAATCTATCTGCAACTACTTTGACAATCAAATAATTGTTTTAGTATTTTTTTTAAAGCAAACATGCCAAACATTTGCCAGTTCAGCTTCTTAAATGTGAGGATTTGTTGTCATGTTGTACATGACAGTAAACTGAATATCTTTGGACTTTGGACTGTTGGTCATAGGAATATTCCAAGAACTGATACTTCGGTACCAAGGTGATGCCAAAATTCTGAAAATGTGACAGTACTCGTTTTTCTACAGTACTGCAGGTACTGTCAGGGCTCGAGATTAACGGCGTCTTGTCGACCCAGGGATTATAGAAAATGTGTTTGGGGAGCGGTAAATTCACTATCGACTCATTCAGGGACCCTATTTTTCCCTGATAATGCTACATTGCGAACCACAAATCTGTGTTGAAATCGGCAGAACGAGAGCTATTTAACGTTAGCTGTAAGCTCCGTGCAGGACTTTGCTGCTTACCGGCTGATAACAGCTGATGTTAACTAGCTTTTGTCCTGTCGATTTCAACACGGGAGGTGCCATTGATTTACATTATGATGCGTTCATTATCATGATGTGTTCAACTGTAATCTTAATCGAGAAACTTGAATAAAACCAGTTGCTTGAAGGAGATGTTTTCACAGCAATGTAAAATAGATATTAGAGAGCAAATTATGACCTGTTTAACTTATTAACAAAAAACAGTATGCAAACGGTAATAAATGAGTGGATGTTGAAGTACATGGGATTTATTGTTTGACTTTTGTTTTCTACTGTGGCATCAAATTGGTTTTGTGAATCGTGGAATTTCTCTGGTATTGTATCGACTAAATTTTTGATATCGTGACATCCCTCGGGCAAAACAAGACATTTGAGGATGTCATGTTGGGTTGTGGTAAACTGTAACTGGCGTTTTTCACAATTTTCAGGCATTTTATGGACAAAACGATTAATCGAGAAAACAATCAGCAGACTAATTGATAATGAAAGTAATCTAGACAATTAGAATTTTGTCTAGTGAAGCTGACTCTGCAGATTAATGTTCAGTATAATCAGATTTTCTCTGAAACATTAAACCAACTTCCTCCTCTTGTCTGGGCTATATTGTGGTGAGGTAATTACGAATGCAACATCACTCAAATTGCTAAGATATATTGACTGAAATATAGACACACACACACACACAGCATATAAAAGTATAAAAAGCCCAAGAAAAGTCTGTCAATTTCTGGTTTGTTATTTCTAAAAATGCAAATGATTTCTCTGTTGCTCTTTAAGGATCTATTGCTGTGTCTTGAACATGAGATAGAGGTGGAAGCCCTTATGTGAAGGACATAAAAAACCTAATCTGGCCACCAGAAAGGGATGTTTCTCAGGTGCTGCGTCTCTCTCCAAACAGCACAACATCTGAAGCATGCAGCAGCTGTTAGTGTGGCATCATGCTTACCATCCCATTACCTAAATGTCACAGGCTCAACCCTCACAGTAGCCGTTCTGCTCCGTGGAAATGTTTTCCCCACAAAATCCTAGACCTCTACCTACTTACTCCACGTAATTCTCTCTGGATTTAAGGCTCAGAAAAATGCCAGGTTATGTAAATGTGGTCACAAACTTGTGTTGTGGTATCGCTATAAAAATATGCACGGACAATGACAATATCGTACCTCCGCCCTGTAGTATGTTCAAATCTGACAGACCCTTCACACCAACAATAAATCTGTGCATGTGTGTTTCCAGATAAAGAGCTTGGCTTCTCTTTTCAATCCAAACAGACAAAAGCATTTAGGTGCAGCTTGTTTTCACGTCCTGTGAACAAAGTGTGGTCTGCGAGTCAGTCAAGTTCTTTGCTGGCAATGACCCTTCTCTCTTTACAACGGATACTGCACAGTCACGCACACATATACAGTACAAGACACTACGAATGAAACGACAAGGCACGCCCAAACACATGGTAAACACAGGTGATGTGACAGTTGTGAATTAAGCACACTACCTTAGACCTCAGGTACTCAGACAACTGGTCCTAAATGACCTCAGGTACTCAGAAAACTGGTCCTTAATGACTTAAGGTACTCAGAAAACTGGTCCTAAATGGCCTCAGGTAGGCATACAGTTTAGATTTACTGTTGTGTGACTTAACTGGCTGTTTAAAAAGACAATAAGAGTAACTTTAGCTTGGTATAGCAACACTGGCGCACCTCTCCGGGCAAAGACGTGACATGAAATTTGATCAGAACCACCCAAATCTTTGTCTTTACCCTCATTTAGCTGCTTCTCTTGACACGACAAGAAACACAAATTTTTTTTCAGCAATGTGCTGCTTTAGATTGGATAAATCATCGTTCTTGAAATAGCTTTTTGTTGTAAGACTGTGGCACTTCCAGAAGGAGTTAACGGTTACAGTAAGTCCCTTTTCCTTCCTCTTGCAACCGCTCAAGACTAATCAGCAACCTTGAAATTCTTTCCACAATGGAGATAAGCTATAATGTGAAACTTCATGAAAATGAAACCTAAGCTGGTCATTTCCAAGAAATAATAACCAAGAACGTGAAACTGCACTTTGGAAACTACATTAAATATCCTGGAATTGGAATCCAGAAAAGAAAAATATATTTATTACCGTGCTAATAAAAACACTACTCACCTACACTGAAGGAAACAAGGAATGTCCTTCATGAATCTAAGAGCTACATCCCTGAAAAAAAATTGTAATTATGTAAGGAGATTTTAGGGGAAAGCTACAGCAGTTTTCTTAGCAGTAGTAGCTCCATTACATAATAAAACACCTGTCTTATGTTGATGATATACCTCGTATGAAAATGGCCAAAACCTCACACGCTCTCAGAGCCTGGCTGAGAATCAAAAAGAGTTCATTACAGGTTCATTAATATATAGTCGTACAGCACTATGTTAAGAGATATATTATAGAAATAAAGCATTAAACTGTAACCCAGTATGGGCTTTCAACGCAATGATAAAAAAATATTAATATTTGTGACTGTATATAAACCTAATTTTTTTTATCAAAAATACATCTCATTACCTCAATAATTATTTAACCCTGAAATGGAATGAATACAACGCTCAGTAGTACTAATGTCCTGCGACAGAAAAAGCTGTTGGGTCATTTGAAAATAAGAAGCAATCTGTAATAATTAAGCGTGTTGGCTCATAAATGCCAGTGTTGTAATGGAGTTTCACGGTTATAAATTGACTGTCATTATTCCAGCTGTGGGGCACACTTACTTGTATTTGTCACTAGGGATGCACCGATCTGACTTTTTCAGTCCCGATACGAGACCCTGGGCTTTAGGTATCGGCCGATACCGAGTACCGATCCGATACCAGTTGTTTAATAAATAAGCTTTACTGTGCGGAAGTGACCGGGATCATTCTTTTATTTGTAAGGCAACATCAGACTTGACTCAAATATTGCTTTCCTACCAAATAAATACATAGAAATACATTTACTGAATTGTTATTTATTATTAAAATAATAAATCGTACACCAGCAACTTGGTGAAAGAAAATCTGCGAAATTAACAGGAATTACAATTGCAATGTAAACCTTTTAAATACAGCGACAAATTGGTCGAAAGTTAAACAGGAATTAAAATCCCAGTATAAAATGTATAAAAACATATGATTGAATAGAATAGATTGGCTCCATTGTCACCGATACCCGATCCAGCAATTTGAGTCAATATCGGCCCGACATCTGATCCGGTATCAGTATCGGTGCAACCCTATTTGCCACTCCTATTCCCTTGACAACCTAAACTGGTTATTTCCAAGAAATAATAACCGAAAGTGTAACTGCCCCTTGGAAACTACATTAAATAGGGATGCACTGGTCAGGCTTGACTTAAGTATTGCTTTCCTAACAAATGAATACATAGATATACATTTACTGAATTGTTATTTATTATTAAAATAATAAATTGTACACCAGCAACTTGGGTAAAAAATCTGCAAAATTAACAGGAATTACAATTGAAATGTAAACCTTTTAATTTATGAACCAACACGCTTAATTATTACAGATTGCTGCTTATTTTCAAACAACCTGACCGGTGCATCCCTATTTGCCACAACTATTCCCCCTTGCTTCACCATACACGCATAATTCTGTTGTAATAATTTTGTTACATCAGACTACATTTATAAGTTCATAGCTCATTTATGCAGTGTGATCTCAGTCTCAACCTTTCAGTTTTAATCTTTGTTGCCTGTATTTTTGTCTTTCAAGCTCCAACCTCTGCTGGTGGTGTCCCTTAAGCTTTCTGTAATTTTTTGCCCTTCTGTCCCATCAACACCACCATCACTGAGTCCTGTCACATGACTGCTGTACATGACAACTGGCCTGGCAACCGTCCCGGCAACCACTTGCTACGTATGATGGCTAATAACATTTCTGCAAGTGCATTATGTTCTCGGCTTGCATTGGTAGTTAGTAGTCGGTCTTTATGGTGCTTTTAACGGTACACACTGTTATATGTACCATCAATGCTTTAAAAGCCTGCAGTTAAATATTGTTTAAAAGGACTCAGATAGTATCCTCAGATAAATGGTAAATGGTAAATGGACTTGCATTTATATAACACTACATGTCAGCATTCACCCATTCATACACTGATGGCAGAGGCTGCTAAGGTGCCAACTTTGCCCATAAGGATCTAATTTAAATACTCATTCACTATGGCTATGCCATTTGGGAGCAATTTGGGGTTAAGTGTCTTTGCTCAAGGACACATCGACATGTGACCCGGAGAAGCAGCCGGGAAACGAACCACCAACCTTCCGATTGGTGGACAACCTGTCTCTCGGTCTCTCCTTCTCTCTGTCTGTCTCTCTCTTTGTCTGTCTTTCTCTCCTTCTCTCTGTCTGTCTGTCTGTCTGTCTCTCTTTATCATGTATATATCTGTCTGTCTATCTGTCTCACTGTTTTGGCACAAGTTACAGGGTGAGCCACCCTGTGCTCAGATAGGTAGAGCAGGTGTGTGTAAGAGTTATGGTGCTTTAACACACTACACACTGTAATATTTGCCATCAATGCTTTAAAAGCCTGCAGTTAAATATTGTTTAAAAGGCGAACACAGCCAGACCTGGGTCAAATAATATTTCATTTTAGAAGTTCAGATCTCATTGAATGCCAAATAGTTTATTCTTTATTTCTGCATGACATACAAGGGTGTGTTTTTTTTGGAGCAAACCCATCCAAACCAGAAGTAAATAATTCCTAGAGATGTGGTATTTTAGTTATTCAGGAGTAAATAAGATAAGATAAGATGAACCTTTATTAATCCCCAGAGGGAAATGGTGTCAAAGCAGCAAAATCAGCAAACAGAGAGAAACACAGGAGAGGTAAAGGTATACAAAAACTATAAAAACAGTAATAGAGACACAAAAGACACAGTGAATGGTTGAACATAGTGTGTCAATAAATAAATGTAATATGCACATGTGTGCAGTCTATGAAGTTGTATATAGGATATATAGTGTAAGTAAGTGAAATGAATTCTTTAGAGCCTTTTCAGCCGAGCTTGTCAACTCTATGCAAGACTTTGGACTCAGATAGTCTCCTCTCTGATAACCTAGCTGTGCCACCCACGACACATATCTCTGAGAGCTTTTTAACTTTCGGTTTTGTTTTCACGAAAATGAGGAATTGCCATTAATAGCTAGCTCCATGCTGCCTAACTAACACACACTATACCTCTTCAATGAGACTGTGTCCATGTGCAGCTCATAATGCTATCACACACACAGCACTTAGCTAGCTAGCTAGCTAGTGGCTAATATTAGCTTGTTTTATATCAATTCCCTTCACTGCGAGCTAGCATGCGAGCTAACACAGCTAGCTTCATACCACTATTGGCTAGTTAGAGCCGGTGGTGTTGCTAAGCAGCGGGTAGAAGTTAGCCAGCTTAAAGGAGGATGCTTTCTGGTTGTATTTGGTACCAGACCTCTCCTCATCCTCCAGTCGGCCTGGTGTAAACCCGGCCACACAGAGCAGTGTGATGGCCTTGGGACTGATGATGAAACCACCTTGACTTTATCAGTTTTCCTCCCCACCACCCAGTCACCAAACCACCGTGATGAGTGTAGTATATACGGTACCTTGTATGAGTCGGTCGCTAGCAGGATGTTGAAGTCGGAATCTCTGTGCTCCATCTTTTCCCCCCAAGAGTCAGTCGCAGCTGTCAGTCAGTGAGAGTGTTGCGTGCAGTGCTGCCGGGGACTCTCCAGCCTGGTTGGTAGTGGAGCTGGGTGGTGGTGTAGAGGGGGAGGCAGAGGAAGGACGAGCTGAGAGAGAGAGAGAGAGAGAGAGAGGGAGAGAGAGAGAGAGGACCAGGGCGGGGGGAGGAAGGAAGGTAGGTCAAGAAAGAGCCGGTTCAAAGAGCCGGCTCTTTTAAAGGGACTATTTGTAACTTTCAGAAATGCTTGTTAACAGCGACACCTGTGGCCGTTAACTCAACGCAAGTCGGCCCGCGCTTGTGCTCGCTCTTCATAGACATAAACGAGCATCGCTCAAAACAGTGAGGCAATACACGTCAGCTAAAACCACAATATCACTCTATATTTCACCTGCTTGGCAGTAATGTTAGCTGACCAGACGAAGGTCTCTCCATGAATCACTGCTGATCCTAGTGTTGGCTTTTCCTGCGTCAGCGAGTAACGTTATTGTTACCGACTGCGCCCGCAGGGGAGACACCGGCACCCGGTCGGAGACGGTAACGTTTCTCGATGCGGAGCCCCGTCACTTCACAAGACACGGGAAACCTCTGTTGGTCTGGAGGAGCTGCAGCAGTTATTTCTGCACAAACGTCCGCTGTACATTTACTAGATATTCTCAGAGCTACTAACTCTTCTGCAGTGTGGAGTGAGCGTGCATGAACGTGAGGTGGAGCGAGAACGCGCGCGTTGTGTGAGTGAAGACAAGCAGGCAGAGGAGCGGTCTGAACAGCGTAGCCACACAGGAGCGCGCATATGCGAGCGCGCATGGGAAACCGACCCGGTAGATTTATACCTGTAAAAAGTTACAAACAGTCCCTTTAATTAATTCAAGGCAGAATGATAGGACGATCTTCTCCGCGCCACGCACTGACTGTTGGTACGTGTCCACAGGGGCGTTTTTTATCGCAAGGGGACGCGACGCTTCCCAACATTGGACGCTTGGTGGGCTGTCTAGACACAGGCTGTTCCCACCTTATTGGACAAAAGCTTTCCCTCCGTGGGTTGCTGCTCCCAGCTTTCAAACCGGAAACAGTATGGAGGCTCGTTTGGAAACTTTCTTCTCTAATTTCACGAAAATAGTTCACGGAAATGTGTTTCTGAAAACATTTGAGAACATTAAACATTGTCTTTATTTTGGATCGACAACGTTTATTTTAAAAGATTCTCGTGAGTTTCGAGAGGCGGCGAGTCGCGTCGGACGCCCGTGATTTGCATAAAGTAGACTAGACCTTAGCTTTATGCAAATGAGGAGCGGGCGTTGTGACGCTCCGTTTCTCGAATCGCGACGCCACGCTACCAGAATGCATTGCACGGCTGTTTACACAGACAATGAATGGGAAGCGTGGAAAGGACGGAGCCTGTGGACACGTACCATGTGACTGAATGTTGTATTAATGATGTCCGTGCGATCAATCAGGTGATGACAGACAAGAATCATACCATCAAGCAGGGAGGGACGGCGCGCTGACGGTCTACAGGTATAGAGCAGGAGGGAGAGGAGGAGAGAAAGAGAGAGAGGAGTGCGGTGCGCGAATAGCAGACAAGATGAGAGACAGTCGGAAACGAAGCAGCATGTAAAATTACGGTATTCTGGAAATTATAAGGTTTAGTATAATTATATTGAATGATTTAAGTGATATATATGCACACATACTAATCATAGGTCAAAACAGTGCAAAATTTGGCTGAATTATAAAAGGCAGAAGTGGTAAAATGAAGAGCCGTTTGGGAGCCGAAAGAGCCGGCTCTTCTTGGTGAGCTGAGCCAAATGATCTGGTTCACTAAAAAGAGACGGAATTCCCATCACTAGGGGGAAGGAAGGGGCGGGCGGACTGTGTCGTCATCGACACCAAAAGTTCGGCATCCTTCGGCTGTAGTTCGGTTCTACTCGTTAAAGCCAGCCAATCCGGTTTAACCAAAGAGCGTCTATACTTGTGAAGATGATCATTCAACAATGAAAACGAGACAGCTAAAGTTTCACTACGATTTTTTTCATTTCTTCCCTTCATAAAGAAACTGTATTAATTAACTTTTGATTATATGATTAGGCTCAACTTGATGCTTTCTATTAAATTCATAATTAGTTTTTTCACTGACATATTATTTTTGGAATTGTCTTTAGATAGATAGATAGATAGTAACTTTATTGATCCTGAGGGAAATTCATTTCAGCATCACAGTTCAATAGTGCAAAAACATGGTAGTAAAAAGGCAGTAAAAAAGTTAGTAGTGCAAAGTACAAAGTAAAAAAAAATATACCAGATATAAAAATACAAGGAGATGAATAAAACTGTTAAAACTGAATATAGTGCAGGGTAACAGCTGTGATACACGACTATTAAAAAAGCGAATATAGTGCAGAAGAGACTGTTAAAAATGAGTATAGTGCAGCCTCAAGGAACACAGTATTTTATATATAGGAGATTTTGTGTCTCAGAAGAAATATTTACAACTATATACTTATAAAATAAACTTGCAGTTGTAGATGTTTTGGAAGTTATTGATAGGGATGCACCGATACCGATACTGACTCAAATACATGGATCGGATATTGGTGACAATGGTTCCTATCTATTAAATTGAATTCTATGTTTATATACTATATACATTTTATACTGTAATTTTAATTCCAGTTTAGTTTTGACCAATTTGTTGCTGCATTAAAAAGGTTTGCACTTGAATTGTAATTCCTGTTAATTTTTAAGATTTTTTTGCCAAGTTGTTGTTGTACGATTTATTATTTTAATAATAAATAACAATTCACTAAATTTATATGTATGTATATATATATATATACATATATATATATATATATTTATATTTATATTTAATTGTTACATTTTGTTTTACAAAGTTAGGAAAGCAATAGCATACAGCTTATTAATTAATAACTGGCATTGGATCGGTTCTCGGTATCGGCCCAAACCCAAAGCCCAGGTATCGCTATCGGTATCGGGACTGAAAAAGTGGGATCGGAGCATCTCTAGATATCGAATATCTATGCAAATGTAATTAACACAATAATGACCTCATATAAGAAAACAGTGACATTACATTAATTTGAAACATTTATTTATTATGACAACTTTAAAATTGTGTTGACCAGATGGGATTTTGTGGGAAAACTGACAGGTAGCTAATAAACAGAGTTAATGCTTTTGGGGGCGCGGTCTGCCATGATGGCACCTTTGAATATGACATTTCCAGTAACAGATGCAACAATGTTCAGTCTATTTATAGCAATGTGAGAAAGGAGAGTAGAGAGTGGGAGCTCTTTACTTCTATTTCCTCTCAGAAGTGACATGAGACTTGTGCAGTTTACAAACTCAGCAGAAGGGGGCCGTGTTGCTCATCAAATGCTGTATGTATGTATGTATGTATGTATGTATGGATGGATGGATGGATGGATGGATGAATGAATGGATAAATGGATAGAAACTTTATTGATCCCGAGGGAACTTTAAATTTCCAGCATCACAGTTCCATAGTGCAAAAATGTTAGTAAAAAGGCAGTAAAAAAGTTAGTAGTGCAAAGTACAAAAAATATACCAGATGTAAAAATACAAGGAGATGAAGAAAAACTGTTAAAAAGTGCACTGTGTGCATTATTATCTGTCCTGCAGACCGTCCTACTAATAGCAGATATTACACTCAAAGATAACTCTATGCATGTCAAAGTTTTTAATCTAAAATCATAAAATCATACCACACAGTTTGCATGCTTCTATGGTAAAGATCAAACTGTCAGGCTTGCAGTGAAATACATTTAAGCAACAGTTGAAGAGGAGTGTGGCTGAGCCTGGAGGTCGCCCTCATTCAGCGGGTCGGTGAGACATTCCAACCCGCTGGAGCGACGCCTTCCTCGGCCTATGGGAGCGACTCTCCTCGCTGTCTTGCTCCCGGAGAAGGGAGGAGCTATAACTACTAGGTCAACGTGACATTTCCGCATGGCAATAAAAATACATTTCCGAAGACAACAAGGCAGAAGTAGCTCATGTAAATATGTGGTGAACTACTTTCAGTTTTACAAAGTGCCCAAAGTTATAACATGTAGATTCAGTCACATGATGCCAAAAGCCTGAGCAGCCACCAGCCGCCTGGTGCCGCCTCTTTTTCTTCTTCTTCTTCAAGGAAACTAACTCACTCCGGATGATTTTGAAAGCCAGGGATTATTGAGCTGAAAGAGGTGTAAACATGCTGAAATTGAAGCCAAAGTTTGACCTGCACAGAGATGTGGTGTGTGACCTCCTGAGGAAGGAGGCGTCGGTCTGCAGGTTGACAGGTGAGGCGTTCAGGGGTCCACGCTCAGCTGCTGGTTTTTACACTGTCAAACTATTTCTTACTGTTAATAGTTTAATAGCTTTGATCAATTGGTGGCTAACTAGCTAAAAGTGACAGCTTTAAGTTCAACCTGTCACTGTTATTACAGAATCTAAAGTGAATTTAACTTTATTATACTTGTGTGTAATTATTACCCATACAAAGTCAATTTCGATGAGAAAAAAATCTACTGTCCTTAAACTTTAGCTTAAAAAAAAGAAAGAAGATAAATCAGTAACCCTAAGTTGTTAAAGGTTAATATGCCAGCAGATGGCGCTGTTTACTCTTCACATTTCCTCTCTAAAGACCTTGTTAAGGAAAGGTAAATATTAAGCACTGTAAGTACATATTTCCCCTGAAGTATGCCTTAAAAGGTCCCAATGATGGAGCAAAATTTCAAATTAAAAGATAAGCTACAAAAAAAGCTATAGAAAATACAATTTATTGAATGATTATGCTAAAATATCTGGAGTTGCATGATTTCAGCACCTAACATGGCTATATTTTAATAAGAGAAAATATAATATGAACTAAATTAAATACAGATTATTTCATTTGTAGTGTATACAATTTCAATACCAGTTATTGGTTCATAAAAGACTGAACAAAAAAAATACTTTGATTCTTTTTTGCAGGATCCAAATAATATGGCAAGACTTTCAAATATCACGTTGTTACTAAGCAAAAGTTTACTGTAACAAATAAGAAATAAAAACTCAGTATGTATGACAGGTTTACTGTAAACTTCCCTTCTGAAGAAAAAAAGCTATAGAAAATACAATTTATTGAATGCATATGCTAAAATATCTGGAGTTGCATGATTTCAGCACCTAACATGGCTATATTTTAATAAGAGAAAATATAATATGAACTAAATAAAATACAGATTATTTCATTTCCAGTATATATAATCTCAGTACCAGGTAACATAAGAGTGGAAAATACTTTTTTTTGCAGGATCCAAATATTACAGCAGGACCTTCAAATATCATGCTGTTACCAAGCAATCAAAAGTTTCCTGTAACATTATAAGAATTAAAAACTCAGTATGTATGACACGATTACTGTAAACTTCCATACTGAGTACACAGACACTTGATAAACAATGTGTTGAAAGTGATGACAGGTAATGCATCAACATTATGTCTCATTAAGAGACACATTTACATTTACAGATTCCTGCCAAATAATTCACCTACACACATCTGGGCAGTTTATGCGTGTAATAACAAGTTATTATACAGTGGAAACACACTATTACCATTTAGCATAGCACTTAGTATGTTTTGCATGAGCAGTGGCAGGGATACTAAAAACTTGTTTGTCAGGGCACACTGTTGTTCAGACATGATAAGATGTGTGGGTTCATAATAGTGATGCTTTGTCTGCAGAATACTCCGGAGCGGTGGACACTCGTATCCTAAACATTGAGAGAGATGGGGGCATCCTTTACTCCTGGAAGGTAAGTCCATAGTGACGGCACTGCATATCAAGTATTTTCTACATTGAAAGCACTCATTAAGTGAGAGTAATTGTTCTAATCCTTATTAGTCCGGTGCTCTTTCCAGTTTAGTTGTGCTACAACCTGCATTGGTCTCACTTCTTTTTACTGTCATTGCCATGTCGTGTGCATTGTCTTGTCTTTTTTTGTTGCACTCAAAGCTTCAGTAGGTGGAATATTTTTGGCATTATTGGGCAAAAAATCCACAATAACCTTTCAGCATATTGTAATTCAAGTGTTCTGAGAGAAAACTAGACTTCTGCACCTCTTCATGACTCTGTTTTCAGGACTTTGGCCAATCACAGGTCATTTCAGATAGAGAGAGCGTTCCTATTGAGCGTTCCTATTGAGCGTTCCTATTGGCTGTGCTCCGTCTGGTGGGCGGTGCTTGGTATTTCCTCAACTGATCTCAACACAGCTGCCGGGTCACAAACTTTCTCATTTTACAGCTAAATTACAGTAACAGCATATTTATTCATATTTGATCATCACTGCCTAGTTTGACCGTTTGATTGGCGTTTGCAAGTGATTGACAGCTGCTCATAGACAGCAAGGCTCCAGCTCGCCTCTGATTGGTTGTTTTTCTCCGGTCCATTAGGAGCACTGGAGGACACAGAGGAACATGATTTTTTTTTCCAGATTACCTGTCTCATGCACAACTGTCAGGATATAGAGACCGCTTTATAAAAATAACTTTTTTTAATCATATTTGCTCCATTTCTACCCACTGCTGCTTTAAGCCATGGATTTTTATACAATCTATTTAGTATCTGCTATCCCAGTCCTTCATTGAAGTCACACTGTGTGAAATATTCAAATCCCAGATGCCATTTTCTCCACTATTCATCATCAAATGGACACCACCAATTTGAAAAAAACTAAAATCTTTTATGCAGAATTCTGCTTGACATGTTTTGGGAAACCTTGGGATCCTCGCTCGAATTTAAAACAAAGTTCTGTGTGCTGAACCGTGCTTCACTGCTCAACATAAATTTTTAATGATAGACCCGCTGAAAAGTCTGCGGGTTTAGTAGGTTAAAGACAGTGTGCAGCCTGCAAAGAGATAATAATCTCTTTTCTGTGCAAGGTTTCACAGCTTTATGCCTGGCTGGCTGTGTCTCGGTTTTGGAGTAGACTTCTTCCTTTTATTCTAAATCTTCTGAACCCCAGAAAGTTATGAATTGCTGGTTTGAAGTGAAGAAGGTCTATAGTCGAGATAATCAGTGAGGTCAGCCGAGGTAATGAAGAGGTAAAGCATGACGTTCCACACATATATCAATGTGGTGGAAGACACCTGTGGGAAAGTCGGTCGGGACAGATTAGGATTATCCATCTCTGTAGTTTGACTGATTTAACTAGATTATTCTATTTTGATAGGGAGCAACAGGGACCACCAGGATTGGGAAATATGAGTCCAACACCAAACAGAACAAGGTACTGTGTGTGTGTGTGTGTCCCTCGTCTCCTTGACTTCAGTGCTGCAGATTTTGCTTTTATTGCACGTTTGTGTTCGTGCACGCCCGTTCCCATGTGGCTGTGTATTCTCTCCAACAGCTCCTGTACACATTCGACAAGCAGGTGTGTGTCAGCAGCTGTTCCCTTAACAAGGAGGAGACGCTGTTAGGTGAGTTTCTGTAATGCACAGATAATGAATTACCAGCAAAAAAACACCAAACTGTGTTCTTGACTCCAAATTAGGTAATTCAATCAATTCGTGCATGCAACTGAAATGTTTAATTTCCTTTGGTAGAAGTGTTCTCTGGGCTTCCCTTACCAAAAAGAGGTTCATTCAAGTGTGCTATTAGTATACTTCTTTTAAACTTAAAATACGAGTGTATACTATCAGTTTACTTTTTATGTACTTATCAGAGATATACTTAACAAAAGTACACAAGTATTCTTGGCTCATACTGACAAGTATACAGAAAAGTCTAAGTATTCTTGGCTTATACTGATAAGTATACAGAAAAGTCTAAGTATTCTTGGGTCATACTGACAAGTATACAGAAAAGTCTAAGTATTCTTGGGTCATACTGATAAGTATACAGAAAAGTCTAAGTATACTTGGCTTATACTGATAAGTATACAGAAAAGTCTAAGTATTCTTGGCTTATACTGACAAGTATACAGAAAAGTCTAAGTATTCTTGGCTTATACTGACAAGTATACAGAAAAGTTTAAGTATTCTTGGCTTATACTGACAAGTATACAGAAAAGTCTAAGTATACTTGGCTTATAGGCCTACTTGTACTTAATCTTTTGATCAAGATATACTAAAGAAAAGTATAATTAAGTATCTTTGCCTTATAGGCCTACAGAAAGGTATACTTGGCTTGTAGATGTGCGTACTTTTTGATATAGTAGCCTATTAAAGTGTGTGAGCACAAATGTGAAGACATTTTCAAAATTGGTCAAACACTTAGTCTGAAAATTGAGTTTTTCTTATCATACTATATCTAGTATATCTAGTCTAGTAGTTTTGCATTAGACTCCATAATATTTTAGGAAAAACAGTAGTCCCATGTGCCCAAATACTAGATATAGTTTGATAAGAAAATGGCTGTATCTCAAAAACTACAAGGAACACAATCAAGTATTTGGTATCTATGAATTCATAACAAGTTTAATATTAAAGATATGCACACATATGCAGTGTGGAAAAAATATTTCATATGAGAAACATTTAATAAACACAATGTTTGCGTTTTTCCTCATTTAAAAAAAAAAAAAAAAAAATCCTGACCTAAACATTGATAAAAGTGTGATTTTTCATGTGATCTAAACATTTCAAAGTTGTACTGTTAAATACTTGCCCAAAGTATGTTTGTACCAAATTTCAAGACTTTTGTCCCATCAGAACAAATGTTGTGGCATTTTTTCTTATCATACTAAATATAATCTTTGAGCATAAATGGGTTAAGTGAGCAACCAAATTCAGGTCTAAGTATCAGTGTCTTACTATTATGCAACGTGGGGACCCAAGAGAACAAGGCGAGAGACACAGTCTGGGTGCATATTATTGGCTGTAATACTGCCAAATCATATTTAAGAAAGTGCTGATATAGCATAGTCTCTGTGGAAAATATATGTAAATTAAATCACATGACGTCTTCCCTGTGCTTTTCCCCTCTCAGCTGTCAGCTTGGCACAAAACACCAGAGGAGAGGAGCGCCTCAAACCAAGTTAACACCCACGATCATCAACCATTCATTTTGCATTTGTAATATTTCTTGTTACATTCTCTCAGTTCGTTTCTTTTCACGTCTCTCATGTAGTATCCAAGTGTCTAACTCTCCTGATTGAGATCCATCCCATCAACAACACTAAAGTCCTCAAGGCAGTCGACTGCAGGGTCAAAGTGCAGGTAGAGTGTGTGTGTGTGTGTGTGTGTGTGTGTGTCGTGCAGGTTTTACTGCAAGCATGAGCTGATGTTGCAGTTATGGTGCTAACAGCGTGTGAGTGCTATAGACTTTTTTTTTATGTTGCAAGCTTGCTGAAAGTGCTGTAGTCTTTCTCAGTTATGTCTTTTTTTATCAACAGAGGAATTTTATTTATGTATACTAAGCAACCGTGGCTGCAATCTTTACTGTTGGCTGCTCGTCTAATCGCCAAACCACAAATTTAAATATATGCCAAGAATGTTTAATTAAGGCCCGCTTTAAAATATGAAAAATCAGCAAATAGATTTCTCCATCTGGTAACTGCTAACTGTAAACCGCCAGATGCTGACTCATAATTTCTGTGGCTGTACCCTAGTTCCTCCATACAGAAACTGACAGGAGATCAGTGCCGGAGAGCCACCTGCTGCTGCTGACTGAGGACGGATGTGAGTCTGAGATGTGCCCATATGCTTGTGGACTACATTTCTTTAATCTATAACAGAACAGATCATCACATTTAGAGAGGCATGATCTGGATTTTTGCATTTGGAGAGAAAAAAAACAGCATTCTCCAGAGAAACTTTACATTAGATATAGTTGTATTTATGCATATCATTCTGTGTGTTTCAGATGTGGATCTCTACCATGTTCTGGTGACAAGACAGGAGGGTTATAGAGTGGTACGTTGGACTCTACATTCACTCACATAATCCATCTTTTTTTTTCTTGAAGGAAATGTCTGTGGATAGCAGCCTCAGTTTAACTATAAATTGCATAGTGGATTTTTCTGGCTGGTGGTTTTCTGTGCTGTATTTTACAGGCATAAATTCTCCACATATCTTGTAATTGATAAGCAAAAAGGTTGGAATGTATTTACATTACCCGGCGCAAAGAATATATAGTTTCGACATCATTCTCAAGCGATAAACTACTCGGTGTCTCGGGAACCTCCTGGGGAAGCTTTGCATTAAGAATTCAAGTGTGTCCACAAAAGCTGAATATCAATGTGTGTTTTTGTGTGAACAAGGTGATGGCGAATCCTGAGCGTTTGTCCAAAACGGTAGAGAGAATAGTGGAGGACTTCAGCTGGGTCCAGTGGGACGGACACACGCAGAGAGTCTACTACGTGACACACACACAGGCATGTACAACTCTACTTGTGAGGCATTGAATTCATCCATACAAAAAGGCATTTATAGATAACACAAAACTACTTTATTTTAGACACTGAATAACACAAAATTTGTGTCTTTCACAGGACAAGTTCCTGATGCGATGTGTTCAGTTTTACCCCTACCATAACTGCGAAACTGTGGTAAGTCATCTCTATGTCTTATATGATAAATTACCAGCATATGTTTTAACCATATATTATTATTTCTGTTTTCACCTGATAATAACATGCAATTGTCTTGTTTTATTTTACTGTCCCGCAGTTGGAGCTCCCGTTAGAGTTGCCTGCTAATCTTTTCCGCACAGTCAAGTAAGGCAACAACCACTAGTACACTATAAATATAGAAATGTCTTTTCTCAGCAGCTACTTCATTCTATATTCTGCATGGCTGTGAATGATATTGACATGTATCTGCAATTAAAGGCACTAAAATGAATTCCTGTACACTTCTCGTGCTGTGTAAGTTATTAGTTTGCTGTTCACCTTCATAATTTCTCAGGTTTAAAAAACCCTACTTTGTGTATGTGTGTGTCCAACAGGTTTGTAAATCTAGGTTTTGACCATTATCACACGGAGAGACCAGAGCAGGAGCTCGTCAGGATGAAAGTGTTCACAAACAGAATAGGTAACACATTCACATACATACATCCTTGCATGAATAATATGGGTGTAAGAAAATATTGAATATTGCAATATTATGTATTGTGGTACTGTATCGATTCTCATAAACACTGTGTCAATTTTTAATTAATAGTTTACATTCAGAGTTTCACTCAGTCAATACTTAATTTAATTTGCAAGGACATGCATCCCTTCAGTGTACATGTCCTCTCAGAGTAGTGATTTTATGCATATGGTGTAGAGCTCTTTATAGTATGATAGTTTTCCTAAAATTTGATTAAAAAACAATTGCAATTGTATCATGATACGTATTGTATCGCCAGATTCTTGCCAATACACAGCCCTACTGAATAATGTTCTCTCTTATGTACAGTATATTCCTCAGCAGATATAAATAAACTGACGTTCCAGTTACATGACTAACTCTATATACTTTTGTATGCTTTGTATTTCTCTTTGTGAAAACAAGAAAGTAAGTCCCTGTCATGACTCAGAAGCTAATCTGCAGCACATAATGATGCAACTGAATGTTTCATCAAGTCATTTTTTTTTTCCCACAAAAATGTAATTTATTGTGTTTTTGGAATTTTCTAAATTAAAATTGGTGAAATTATTCCATGATAATGTTTTCAGATTAGAAGTCAAACCTCTAACAATCAAGGGAGTAATTTTTAAAATCACTATTTGATTCATTCATTAAATTGTTGATTGCATCTTTGATTTCTGTATCAATCATTCACCCCATGTTCCTGTCATCTTACTGATTGATATACCTACCCAAGATATAAATACATTTTCCAGCAAAATGTATCACAGCTGATTTAATTCCTCATTGATTATCATGAATATGGTCATGGATGTAGGTGATCTGTTATTGATGTTACCTACTGTGTGATCCATAACTGCTCTGGTTTGCTTTTAGGAAGCATGTGTGTGTGCTACAGCCAACCTCTTAAAGACAGACAGGAACTGATCTACACTGTGGTTTTAGTCAACAAAGGTGTGTATGCTATCTAATGTTGTACCTCAGTTTCCTATGTTACTGTTTTTATCTCGAGCACATAGTGACAAATTTGGATTTTCTCACTTCCTGCAGACTGCAGAAAGACGTTCAGAGTGTCTCTGGGCAGCGACCAGAAAGACACGCAGCTCCATCCGCTCTTCATCCCGATAGGTCAGTGCACACACGGAAATGTTACACACACACACACCTCAGAATCCTTATAAATTCAACTCAAGTGTGTGACTTTGTAAGGTCGACTGCCAAACATGCATTCCTCACCTTCCTTTTGCATTCAAAACGCAGATGCACAAATGAGTGCATGTGTTCTCACGCAGCCTTATAAATGTGTGTTGTGCTTACAGCATACCAATATAACAAAGTAGTGTTATTTCTGTATGTAGGTTACCACATGCTGGTGTATCTGCAGGACTGTTTCCTCCACTGTATCAACACCAGGCAGCAGGAGATGCTCTGTCACTCCCTCTTCCTCTCAGGTAAGTACATGTCAAGTTTGTTTCCATCCTGACTCAGCTATGCTTTTTCCTGAACCTGTACAAACTAGAGCTTCCATTTGGTATTTGTTCATGTCTTATTCTCTGTCCGTCTTTAACAACCTCAAGGTGTTGACGTGGACTTGGGCCTGCAGTGTCAGTGGGCTAACGTCACAGTGTTGCACTCAGAGGAAGAGTCCAGTGGGAGTCTGTTGGACCTGACCACCGGGAGGATCCACACCGCTGAGCTCAGCCCTGCCTTCCTGCTGCACATACTGCGACGATCAGACACTCCTTCCAGGTGATTCATAACTTTTTTCGTTGAAATGAAGGATTTATGTATATTGGGGTTATTATTTATATACATAGAGGAGAGCAGAGGGGAATATAGGTAGGCAGGGAGCAGACAGGTGGAAAGTTATTTTTGTGAGCGTACACCTGCAGAGTCTCTCAGCTTTAAGCTTGAATCGTAGCCAGCAGTTTGGATTCAACCATCCTGCTCGATAAAAATGCTTCAGTGGCCTCTTGCTTTTTTTTTATTAAATAATATTATGTTCTATTTATTCATTCATTTATTCATTTCACTTTTAAACAGCATATACATCACTGACTGTTGGCTGTCTGCTTGTGCTCCTGCCTTTTATATGCTTATGTTGTATAAAAGTATATTTGCTGCTACCTCTATCCCAAGGTGTCCCAGCAGTAAGACTGACCCTCAGCGCCTGGCCGCCCTCCACTGCCTGCTGGTTTACATGGGAAACGACCCAAAGCTGGAGCTGAAGGTACAAATATTGGCAGAAAATGCATTGTGGAGGACAAATGCATTGGCATTTAAAGTTTTTGAGTCAAAGTTAGCGTCAGGTAACCCCAAAATGAAGATGTAACACATAATCTGGACCTACAGAACATGCACTTTCATCCAGAATTGCATTTTTTATACAACGCAATCAACACAAAATCATTAAAAACTTCAGTTATCAATGTTTAAATAATCACAAGCTCAATAATATCCTCCTCGATAAAGGAATGCCGACATGAGGGAAGGATAAAGAAGCAGAAAAGAGAATACAATCTACATTTGAATGAACAGCTAAGTCAAAATAAATAGATAAAGGTAGAGGTGGCACCTTTTCTGCACTTCTGTGTGAGTTCGATAGGTGTCAATGTTGAGTTGGAGGGAAGAAGACAGAGAAAGAAAGACAAGACAGGATAATAAAACACGAGAGGAGAGAAGACAAGTGGACAGAGATCAAAAACCGAGTCAAACAAAGACAGAAAGAAAGGGGCATATATATTTTGTTTGGGCCCAGCGCTGACTGTGACTCAGACTCTATTAGTAGTATACCTAAATTAAGATGTTCCAGCGTCTCTGATAGGTTGTAATAAATTCTTTCTTTAGAGGTTAAACGAGTCACCAGCTTCATTAGTGCAGCTCGCGCTGAGGAATTGGACACCACGCAGAACTTCTTTTAGTCTTGGTGGACTCCGTTAATGGGGCCAGCAGCACTAAAAGTAGTGGCTTTAATAAAGGTGATTGCTTGTTGTCGTTTGTTTGTAACTGTAAAGGAGAATGCTGCGCTGTATGTTTTTCTACTCCGACCTTTGCTTCTTTCGCTTCCTCTGGACTCATATTAGCTTTGGAAAAAGCGATATTTGTTCAAACAGCAGAGAAATGGGCAACATAAAATGAGTTTCCACTCCGATGCTCTGTGGCTGTGAGGTTTGCAGGGACTATCTTTGAGGACATCATTCATTTTTCATGTTTCTTCTTTTTTTCCTATTATTTTTTTTTGTGGGCATTTTCACCTGGAACTGTTTTATAACGAAAAACAAGATCCCCACTATTTGAACAAGAGTCTATACAGCCATAGCAGTTAACATCAGCGTGCTCACACTGACAATACTGACAGGCTTATGTTTAGCAAGTTTAGTGTGTTAGCGTGCAAATATTGACCTGAATCTTTGTTGAGATATTTCAGTCTACTCTGTAGCAAAGCAGAGGACAGACTTACCAACTTTGTCATCCCTTTGTAATCACCAGTTATACGATATGATATCAATTCTTTGGACAACAATAAGATATTTGCAGATTAAGTCAGCCCCGATACAATTTGGATTGATTCAATTCAGGCGCCTGCGATCGATATGAGACAATATCATATGCCCGTTTAACACAATCAGTTACATTTATATCAGCTCACAAAAAGCAACTAAAATATTTGTATTACTGGGCTCTGCAGGAAGGAGGTGCGCTTGACCTGAAATTGGTACCATGGGAATTTCAAAATAAATGCGTTTAAAGATGATGATGTGAATCAATGTTTTCACTTTGCATCGATGATACTGGATTGTTGATCATTAAATCGATATATCGATCCACATCGATGTATCGTTACACCCCTACCTACCTAGAGCCACGTTGGCCTAAAAGTGACATCTTTAAAACAAAGTAAAAGAAAAAAATTAAAGGCATATTTCCACATACTGAGAACTACATATTAATACTTATTCACTTTCTTGCCGAGATTTAGATGAGAAGATCAATGCCACTCTCATATCGAGATATGATGTCTCAATAAGTGAACTTTACAGGTGCTGGGAGGAGCTAATCAGACTGTAGCTTCATATTAACACACACACTTAAACAATAAACTGTATCCTTAGATAAACTGAGGATATTGAAAGATGACCATGTCGTACAGCTGTACACCACATTGACTTCCGTCTCCTGTGTGTTTCTATATCCTTCCTCTAGATCATTGAATGGCTGTGTGACAACGTGAACGCCTTCGAGTCCTTCGATCAGATCCAGGAGTTCATTCTTGGTCAGTGGCAGCTGGAGCACGAGTCTCCTGAGTTTCACTTCTTCTTCCTTTTTAGAGCCTAGCTGTCCTTTTGCCTTTTTTTATATCCCCCTTCTGCATGTGGTTACTCGACTGCTTACATCTGGTCTACACAAAACCGAATACTTTCATCAACTCCGTTTCCTCTTGGCTTGGGCCAGGCGTCCAACGCTGGTCTGGAGAGTCTCAATTAGAGACCTCAGACTTGCACAGAACAGTTTGATGAAATATGGTTGAGTCCTAGTAGACACACATTTTTGAATGTCCCACAATGTCTGTCTGAAGAAAATAGAACAGTATCAATTTCATATTTACGAAAACCGTCACCTCGAGAGCAGATGATCACATTAGATGTTGGAGCACCTTGCCGCATTGTATTTGCATATTGTTGCTGTAGCTACTTTTAACTTGCTCTAAGATACAGAGCTCATAATAATACTGCACAGTACAATGCAATATGAGGACAATTATGTTGACCTAATAAATAAAACATGAGTAACCTGTGCTCACTAATATATTATAGTGATTGTGGTGGGAAACAGGGACAAGCCACCTGACGCAAGGGCCTTGTTTCCACAAGTCACTGAATAATATAATCAGTTATATTGTTCACAAACACAATATAGAAATTGCCATAAGTATACCTACTGAAGCATAAAAAAATGGGGACATAAGTCCACAGTTCATCATTTTAGCCCTGCATAATATTATTATATTCCTATAATATCTTTGTCAGGACTTAGAACATATGTTTAGGGACTTACTGTGAGCTAAAAATACTCTATCACATCATATAATAACATACATACATAGCTACTCAACAGTGAGTTTGATATTTTTCTCATATGATATCAGTATAATATTATATGCTGCAGCAGCCACATCTGGATCACCACACCCAGCCTCGTGTTACTGGCCTTTTATATCTAGTTTAGACACAAAAGGTCATGCAAGGCAGTAATCCGCACAATAATCTGCCAAAGGACAACAACATCAATATCAGCTCGGTACAGAGGAGAGCGCACGCCACGGATCTGAATTCATCAATAAATAAGATTTTACTCTGTAAACAAAAGTGCCGTCCTCACTGTCAACAGTTTGACTACAGTGTGAATAATCAGCAGTGTTGTTCAGCTTATCCTTTGTGCTAAAATTAGGAGAGCGCTTTTGCAGCCACAAATCCACCACAATAAACTATAGTGTCTCTGTTATTGTCACCTGCGCAAACAGAGAAACACACACACAAAAGTGTGTTTTTTTACTGTGTGTGTGTCTCAAGATACCTGGTTCAACAAAAGAATAGAAAGACACACACATTCTCTGAACTGTAGCACAGTATCCCTGAAAAAAAGAAATCCTGCCAGTGCTAATTTATTTATTTTTTTAAATGTTGTTTTTCAAAGCAAAAAGACAACATATAATTACAGTAATTATATGACATTGAAATTAGAAAATTACAAAAGAAAAAAGACATCCGGAAAAGAAGAAAGAAAGAAAGAAAAGAAAAGAAAAATATATAAATAAACTTTGTATACACAGACCACACTAAATTAATACGAAGAAATGGTGGTTGAAGTTGTAGGCAATGAAGACACATAATAACAAGGGTATATAGCGCTAATTTAAAACCTCAAATATAAAGTATTCTGCAACTTATATAATCCACTGATTTATGTCAAACTAAATTAATCATAGAATTAAAGGTGCTATTGATAATATTGATAACATTCAGCCACTAGATGTCCCATCCTCCCTCCCCCTTTCCATTGCATTCACTTCACAACAAGTCGTTGCCAGACACTTACCAGCAATCTCAGCCATTTATCTCTTTTTTCCACACTAACTGACGACCCAGAGATACCACGCGATACCAACGTTGCTTTACTATTGGCTCACAAGCCTTGCTAGAAGTGGGAACCAAACGTCCGATATCTTCCACAGAGTAAACAAAACATTCATTTTGGACCCGTCAAATTTTTTTAAAATCATTAATTAATTCACAATCTGAATATTTTTTGCAGGAAAAGCCATACTTTTAATAGGCACCTTTCTAAAGGCTCTATAAATGTTTTTTTTTTTTTATATTTGTCAACATAAAAATGTTATTAATATAACCTTTAAGGATTTTTTTTTTTTAAAACAAAGGTCAGAGGGCCCCTTCAAGGGGGTACCAGACAGGCAACATTGCAGGAACACCACAATGCCACCAGAATAGAGAGGTGCAGGAGAACGACAGATGCACAGCCTCCATAAAACCAGCTATTGGTTCCAGTGCCTCGTTTGCCTTGTAGTTGTTTTGAGATGAGAATTTTTCACAACTGTGATATATATATATATATATAAAATGAAAGCCTGACTGTACTCTCTCTCTCACACAAACAGCATCTTTGTACAGAATAAGCTATGAGAAGTCTCTCAGCCTGGATAAAGTCCTGCCTTACTCCTCTGTACTCGACAAGAAGGTACCACACACACACACACACACACACGTATACATACAATTCAGCATGCATAGAGGCATAGAAAATAAACAGACAACCATATATGTGGATATGAATGCAGAATCAGGACACACACACACTTTCTTTATGTGTTCTAGGAGATAAGAGCGTGTCTGTCGGAGGTCCCTGGTGTGCTGTGCACCACCGAGCTGCATATTGAACCCGTGTTCAAAGGCAAGGTAACAACATTTATTACAATAAAACTGCTTCTAAGTTATTATTGAGCAATATGTACGACTGCTGTATTTATCACCATAGTATAGAGTCTTCTTCCGACTCCGTTTCCTGCTCTATTTTCAGGAACCAGGTAATAAAACTTTAGGTTTGGGATTAAATGGAGGCAATGTGCGTTTGTTACACGCCGTGTTATACACACTGTAGGTGCATGCGTGTGATGCAATGTTGGGGAAATGACTGCGCTCGACGTCATTCAGACATTCAAAAGACATTTATATGTAAAACAGTGTGATGCTGTGTCTGTGTGCGTGCAATACAGACGCAATTATCCTCAATTGCTTTGCATCAATGCCCTTGCTGTGTCACTGTGGGGTTGTTGTTTGTGTGTGTGCGTGCAGGCCAGAAGTCTCGAGGGTTTCTGGTCGGAGCTGCAGTGGAACACAGACAGGACAAAATACCTGGATGATGCTCCCAACCCCAGATACAGAACCTCACACATACAAGCCGAGTGGGAGAAACTGGTAAGCTTCTCATGCATAGTAATGAACACAAATCAGAAATTCCCATACTGGGAAGTCAACGTGATTGATGGTAATTGCTTGAACATGTTCCTTGTTGTTTTTCTCTGTGTATGTCAGCATACCAGTGGGTCTTTGTTAAACAATGAGAGCATATTTACAGCCCTCCCATGGTGCCGTTGCTTGTTTCAGAGATCCGAGAGGAGGCCATCCAGCCACAGGGATCACATGGAGGAGAACACAAAGAAGTAGGTCTGCCTCCCACTGGAGCTTTGTTAAGAAAAAGCACATCACCAAAGACGCACACAGTACCTAAAAGTGGACTGTAGAGAGGGAACGCATGACTGCACCTCTGCTCTGTGTTTTGCCTCACTGTTTCCTCAGAATTGCGTTTAGAAAAGTATTCAATTCTTGCACTTAAAAACCAGCAGAAGCTACAAAACTGCAACTCAAGTACAGATATCCTCGCGGGTTACATTGATTTTCCAGAGGTTTCCAGACAGAGGTAGTCTGACAAAAGCTGAATGTGGAAAAACACGTTGAGCTATATCCTTAAAGGATATGTGTTATTCTGTTTTTTATTATCGTCAGTTAATCCCATAAAAAGACTGAAACCAAAAATGTTTTACTCAACTTCCCCAGCTTCTGTGGCACTCAGCCCTCTGGTTCCTACTGAATATTTAAATCTCATTTTTTCATTTTTAACAAAAGCTTATATTTTTAATAAAAGCTTATATTAATCCCTAAAACAGCAGGGCACTGTAGTTTTTTTTTTTTTTTTTTAGCAAATCTTACTGATACAGGAGGGAATGTATTGGTATATGGTAGTGAGTCGTGACCTGTCAATCACAAGGTAGCCACGCCCTAAAGCATCCCCTGCTTTATGGTGTATTTGACTCTAAATGGGACCATAATTTACTAAATGAACATCATGCTGTATTGAAGAAGACTTGAAACTAGCGATTGAGACCATAAACTCATGTTTACAATGTTTACTGAGATAAATCAAGTGAGAAGTAGGCTCATTTTCTCATAGACTTCTATACAATCAGACTTCTTCTTGCAACCAGAGGAGTCGCCCCCTGCTGGCTGTTAGAAAGAATACAAGTTGAAGGCACTTCAGCATTGGCTTCACTTTTCAGACCCCGGAGGTCGCCCACTGATTTATAGCAGCAGTGCGTTGTACTGTATGTGGGATTGACTTGAGAGTAATCTACAGTGACCATCATAATGAAGGAACATGTCCCCCAGTGCAGCTCTGATGTGTTTTTAATAGTTTTTTTTGACAACAGTGAAGCTCTATGGCGCAGAGGAATAAGAAACATCAAGCTTTGGCTACACAGACAGTATGCGTTGGTAGAATCAATTCATTATTGGTTTTGGGCTTTTTATAGGATTAGATTTTTTTTTTTTTCCCAATAACAGAAACACAGAAAATCGACAGCCTTACTCTTTAACTATGCAGGAGTGCATTCACACCCCAAACAATGTGTTTAAATTATTAAATTGCTTCTCAACTCACATAACGTCTGTAGTATAATCAATCAGTTGAAAAATAAAACAATACAATAAAGATGTAAAGCAAGTTTAAAAGTACTTTTTGGATCTATACTCTCTAGGCAAATTAGTAAAACTCCCCGATTTCTCCTAAAAGATGATCGGATTATTTGATTTGTCCTGTCTGCAACCTAAACAAGATTAATTCTCTAATGTTCATGCCCTGTTGGCAGCCTTGATAGATGTGCTTTTACACTCTTTGCAAGGCAGTATGAATATAAATTTGTAATCAGTTTCCATAAGCAAAATCTGTGTAAACCACTCTAAAAAAAACACAGAGTTTTCTGTCTGCTCGCCATGTAAAAGTCACAGCTTATAGTTACTTGAGCTCTGCGGATGCTTTGCTCTCTTTTACCACTTTCACTTTTGGTTGTAAGTAACTACACAAGCTTTAAAAGTACACAAAACCCAGCGCTCGCTCTTATTAACCGCATGAATGACCTGCTTGAACCCTTTTGTAGCCTGTTACCAGGTTACTCTTTGAAAATGAAATACCCACTTTCAATTAAAACACCTTAGAAATGCAGATTATAACTTGAGCGCCACAACAGTTTATGATCAACCCTGATGATGGGCATGTACCTGTACGCACCACTGCCTTGAATTAAATATAACTGTCCTGTTTGTACCAGGGATCAAACCGAAAAAGCCTTTCGGTTCATAATTAGCTCCTCTTCCTCCAGGCCAAACTCCAGCACCTGCATACAAACTTTTTATAGTTTTGATATATTTTTTTCACTGCAGACTGCTGCAGTGAAGCATTATACCGCCTCGGCTTACAGCGCAAAGAAAAGTAAGACTCTTATTATAATGCTAGCTTGAGGGATTGTTTTCACACAAAGCTTTTCTTCTTATTTTGTAGAGTTCTATCAATGGTGGACACCTGGTGTCTCGGTAAGACGGCATGAGTACACACACACAAACATAAATCCATAGATGCAACACACATGGGTACGCACACTCAATGCAGAGAGTGTGGATGTCATAAATAACAACAAAAACCTTGGCTTTTAATGGAGCTCAAAACTGTGCACGAGTGTGTTTGTGTGTTCTTTTGAGGTCGCATTCTTCATGCCCACTAGAGAATTCAGCTAAACAGAACCACCACACTAATTTATCTTGGAGGGAGGTTGAGAAAAAGAAACAGAGGTAGGGGAGGGAGGAAGAAAAAGGGAGAAAAATAGAGTGAAAGGGAATTTAAAAAGAGCAGAGTTGAAGAATGCTGTAGTTATATAATGGTGGGGATTTTGTTACCTCCTTCACCTCTCTCCTTATTTCTCTTTCTGTCTGTCTCTGTGCTGACTCCAGTGCAGATGTTTTGCGTCAACCACAACACAGGATCTTCCCTTACCTCAGTTAATTCACATGGGTGATCTCATACACCCACATCCTCCCACAGATTCACTTGTAAAACACTTGATCACTTTTCCTGAAGCACTTAAAAACACATGATAGCCCTCATGTAAGAAGCCACTTCACTAATTTCCTAAAGTACTTGCATATACCAGAATGTCCTAGAAGCAGGTTCTATTTATTTTATGTCCATCACAAATAAAGTGAGTCCAAAAAGTCTGTGGACTGAAACGTTGTAAATAACAAGTCTGAGGATCACCAAAGTTATTGCAGTTCACCCCGAGGGGAACATTAATGTCTGCTCCAAATTTCATGGCAAACCATCCAATAGTTGTGGAGACATTTTGCACACAAACCATAAATGTCAACCTCTTGTCGGGACTAAAGGAGAAGTCGGGGGGATCCTCAAAGTCAGATATAAATCGTCTGGGAACTGTGAGTGTCGGCACCAAATTTTGTGCCAATCCATCCAGTAGATGTTGAGATATTTCACTGGATTAGTGGTAAACTTTACCTCCTGGTGGCGCTGGATGAAAAGTCAAAAGGATCAAAAAAGTAATTTGGAATCATCCTCTGAGCATCAGGGATACATGTATCTGCAGCAAATTTCATAGCAATCCATCCCATAGTTGTTGAGATATTTCAGGACCAAAGTGGCGGACTGACTGACTGACAGACAGACCTCAAGGGACAGCCATCCCTGGAGCCATGCCGCTAGCATGGATAGAAATATCCAAAAGCGACATCTTTAAATTACGTGTTTTGTCCTACCAAAGGTGCAAAACCAAAAAAATCCCATTGACAACAGTAGGAAATAGAGAAAACAGCAAATAGTTTAGCATTTTCCTTGATAAATGACTTAGAAAATGGATCAACAACAATTTTGACAATGCTTTTTCGATCTAGTAATTCATTATTCAGGGATGCTCCAAGTTTAATTAACCCATTTGCGCCCAAAGACTATTCATCCATCCATTATCTGTAACCGCGGGCACCTACGGGCAATTTAGAGTCAACAATGAACCTAACCTGCATGTCTTTGGACTGTGGGAGGAAACCTGAGTACCCGGAGAAAACCTATGGTTTGAACCTGCGACCTTCTCGTGTGTGCATAATAAGAAAAAAAATTGTTCTGATTGGTCAAAAGTCTCGAAATTTGGTAAAGACATACTTTGGGCAAGTATCTAACAGTACAACTTTGAAATTTTTAGATCACATGAAAAATCACACTTTTATTAAAAGTTAAAGTCAGGTTTTTCGTAAAAAATTAGGAAAAATGCTAACGTGTTATTAAATGTTTTCCATATGAAATATATTTTCACACTGCATTTTTGTACACAGTTCTTTGATATTAAACTTGTTATGAGTTTATAGAAACCAAAAACTTGATTGTGCTCAGATACAGCCATTTTCTTATCATACTATATTTAGTATTTGGGCATATGGGACTACTGTTTTTTCCAAAATGTAATGGAGTCTAATGCAGCAACAGTAGTCCCATCATGTCCCAAAATACTAGATATATTATGAGAAGAAAAACTCACTTTTCAGTGATTTAACTGATTTTGAATATTTTTTCCAATTTGTGCTTAGGCAAGCCCAGAGAACACTTCCATCAAAGGAAATTAAAAATGTCAGTTGTGGTCACATGGTCAATAAATGTGAAGACCAAGTGTGTCCATTGGTGTGAACGCACAGACGTAAAAAGAGCTGAACATCAGCTAATTGTCCAAAAATATAAAAAATTGAATGATAACTTTGAACTTCTAACAGGCATACAGCGAATCATCTAGCTGTGCCCTGCAAGTGCTATTTATATCTGCAACATATTACTCTGTAACATCAAAAAGCCGACTTTCTTGCATGCGTGTGTGAAAATGATCAAAAGATGATGTTGTGTATGCAAGTGTGCAATAATTCATCTCAAAGTGACCAGGCTGGAGCGTGGTCCACTTTAGTGTGGCTGACATAAAAACACTGCAGCATGCATACGCACATAGGACACAGCAGGACTGCAGCCATAGCCCCCAAGCTTTGGGATGTATTTTTAAAGCGAAAAGCCACCCCAAAAGAATCCATTAATGTCTTAGCTTCAGTCCTCTTTCTTTATTAAAGCCATAAACAAGTCAGAGTTTGGGCTTCTTTCACTCTTACCGGTGGCCTGTTTAATAATGTTACTGCGCTGACACACCTGAGGCTACCTGTAGTGTTCAGTCTAGCGTGGATGCAGCATCAAAGGTTTCTTCAAACGTCTCTTTTATGTGCAAGTTCCAACTATTGCCTGCTCTCTTCTAGATAAGAAGCTGGTGCCACTTTTCCAGGAGGAGGACAATCAACAGAGGGCGCTCATAGGCCTGGTGAGAGCAAGAGAGGCTGAAAGCAGTCGATGCACACACACACAGACATACACTGCTAAAAGTAGCTGTTCTATGGCTTGGGCTAGACGCTTAAAGGGAAAATCCTAATTCTAGGCAAACGCTTCCAAATTTGTTAAGGGAAGACCCTTTTCCTTTTCTAACGTGACGTGACCTTATGCACAGAGGCAGGTCAATAAAGAATGGATTTCTTTCTATTGAGTTTGGTTTGGAGAGCTTTACTGGCCTGCCCTGACCTCAGCTCCGTCCAACACCGCTGATTAATTCGACCACCGACATTGAGCCAGGCCCTATGTCGCGTTGATGGATGGTAGAGATGGGAAGGATTACGAAGCGCACCAACTCAAGGCGATTGTGTTACTACAGAGTTGGCCGTCTGAGGGTTAAAGATGACCTCTTATGCTTATTTTCAGGTGCATACTTGTATTTGGGGTTTCTACTAGAACATGTTTACAAGCTTTAATGTTAAAAAAAAACGCTTTATTTTTCTCATACCAGCTGTTCTGCAGCACCTCTTTTCACCCTCGCTCTGTTTGAGCTCCTGCCCCGCCTCCCGAAAAGCCCAGTCTGCTCTGATTGGTCAGCTGGCCCTCTCTGTTGTGATTGGTCTACCGAACCAAACTCTTCGTACTCTGCTCCAGCTCTGCTATAACTAGCTTTGTTTGAGGGCGTGCCAAACTAGCCGCTAGGCAGGTATTATGCAAATGTATTACTTGGTGACATCACCACGTTACGGAAGAAAAGGCGGGACTTCAAGCGAGGCGTTTCAGGCAGTTCAGGAGCAGTGTTTCTTCCTTTGGTGTGGATTTTGGGCTTTGTAACTTTGCAGACCTTTTACATGCACAAAAAAACTATATAACGGGATAGGGAAAAAGCACAAAAACATAATAGGTCATCTTTAAAAAAAAAAACTGAACTTTGGCTGATAGGAGGCATCCATGTTTGTTCTTTAAGGCTTTTTTTGGTATTATTAAGCCCCCCGTTGGATGTATCAAAACTTTCAGAAAAATGTGGTCCCAATACGCTAAATAATTTGTATCTAATGTATACATACAGTATGCAACAATGTTAAATGTATGACATTTGTGTTCTCACCCTCCTTGAAGGTGGAACAGCTCTACATTCGTATACCTTTGGTCATAACATAGCAACAGAATCCTGTGGTTTAGAGTAAAAAGTGACTCAAAAGGATTTCAGTTTTAACTTGCACGTTCTTGAAAAGCATCACTTGTGAAATGCAGTCAGCCAAATGAATCATTCAGTTAAAAGGACCAGTCATCCAGTCAGTCATGACAAAACATGCAGATATTTCAAAAGCAGAAAGTCCTTTAACGCTCCAAAAAAAAAGACTTCAGTTAACACCCTGCCACGCCGAATCAAAGAGCGGGAGCCAAACAGAAAATACAGTACAGCGCCTTCTTTGAGGTCTTTTTAGTTTGAATAATTGTGTACAATGCACCGTGTGTGTGTTTCCTCTCTGTATAGATGAAAAAAGTGTCTGCATAGTAAAGCACTTCATTGTAAAATCCCCCCAGATTGTTGACATACAACCGTTTCCCAGCCTCTTCCTCTACCACTGGGCTGATATATAGGCCACTAAAGATCCACAGTGAAATGCTGACAGCCGATCATTTCCCTCCGTAGTCATCTTTTAAGGTGAAACTACTGTTACGCTTCAGATGAGTCGACACTTTAAAAAAAGGGTATCTTAAGGTCCCTGTCCTGATTTTTTTTTTTTTTAACTGAACGCTGTTTGATGGACAATTTCATATCCGCCGGTTTTCCCTGTGCTCAGCATAGTTTTTAAAGAGCAGATAGCTTCAATTTAATGGAGTTCAGGCTAGATGCTAGCAGTCCCTCAGCTATTCTTAGAGTGACCCAGTCCTCCCATCTTTCTCTCTTTATTCCCTCCATCACTCTTTTACCCCTCTTTCCTTTCCTTCGTTCTCTGCTCACTTCCTTCCCTCTCCTCCTCATTTCCTTCCCTGAAGGATATCAGGTCGTTCTGTCAACTTGTTTTTTAGACCTTCACTCATCTTCACAGGTCCACAGGTCTCTTCTCTTCCTCTCCCGCTCCGTGGTTAAATCAATTTTGGGACACTGTAGTCGAGGGAAAAGTCGAGCTGAACTCAATTTGACCCCTGCTGAGTGCACAGCAAAGTGTTCTTAAAACACACAACTCCAAGCTACAGACACACACACACATGAAACAGAAAATAATCAGTGTGTGTTTTTTTTGCTTTGCAGACGGTCGACAAGCTTCGAGAGCATCTCAACAGACACCTGCCTCGACTGGGGAAGAAGAAGATTGACTCGCTGGTTGTCAACTACGTCGCCAAACTGGTTGGTACACCGTGCGTGTGTGTGTGTGTGTGTTGGTCAGACATAAACAGAGGTCCAGGAGCTGTGTTTACTCCTATTTTATTTAAAAGGTACATCATTCTTTGGGTTATGTTTATTTAATGTTTGCCCTTACTCTTTTTCGGGAAGGTTAAGTGACAGTCGCGGCGAGGACGGCTCGGTGGAAAAGGCAGCACTTTAGTTAAATGCTTTGACAGATGGATGCGTGCTCTTCAGATTAGAGAGAGGTTGCTGGAAGCCATCAGGTCGCTGCTTCAGTCCTCTAAAACAAACAGTTCTCTGCTTAAGACATGTGTCCTCAGCCACTCCGTAACCTTTTGTGGGGATTGAGGGGAAACCAAGTGTGTCCTTTTAAAGTCCAGATGAAATAAAAAAAAAGCCTTTTTAACCCTTTTAGATCACATCCCCCTGGTCATATTGAGCGCGTATTTAATAATATCCAATGTTCTTTTCTCCCTGTAAGACAAAATATGACGCCTGCTCACGTAAGCTAGTACCAAGCACTTTCAGCCAATAATATCATAACATCCATCCATCAAACAATCTGCAACTTTTAGGCAAAAGGGAGGTGTTAGTGCTCAGACAGTTCAGAAAGAAGACGGAGCACTGAGAGTCAGTTTCTTGTATCTGTGTCATGTGGGTTTCATGTGAGTCGATTAACTCCAAAGGGAGATGTGAACACAGATTATGACTGAATCTTTCACCCCATAGTCATCAACGTAAATATTGGACCCATTTTTCACATTATCTTCTGAACATTCTGACACTAAAATTACATTTTTCAGACACAAATCAGGAGAAAATTAACTTTGTTCGAGACCTTTCTCTGTCTCAGCAACACACTCCAACTAATTTTCGTAATGCTATTATGGCTGTTAGCTGTGTAAATAGCTAATGTTGGCAAAAGAAAATGTAAATATATTATGCAAATATATCCCAATCTGTATATAACCCAATCAATTTTTAATTCAATTTATTTTTATGTACCGTCAAATCATAACAGAAGTTATCTCAGGACGCCTTTCGTATAGAGCAGGTCTAGACTGCACTCTATAATTTAGAGACCCAACAAGAGATCCATCATGGTTATATACATATTGGTGAGCGAACATGCCATGACCACGCCTACTTAGGAGACAGGAAGTGTATATCATTTCAAGCCATCGGCGGAACTTGTAATGCGTCATCTTTGTTATAGAGCATCTTTGGTGTGCTGTAGTTCCATATCATGCTACATTCTAAGCCTGCCCTCTTTTTAACGGTCCAATCAAATGCGAAGGATTTGATTTAAATCCCTCTTGTAACTGGGAAGTGGCTAGAAGGGAGCCCGCAAACTGGGGACACTCTTGCAAAGATTGAAAAGGTTAGGCATTGACCTCGAATGGTTCAGGATAGGTTGTCGGGCAGCGAGTCTCGCGAAAGATTTTGCAGAGCTCAGATCAGATTTTGCAATTTGCGGGCTCCCTTCTAGACACGACCTTGTCCCTGTAAAATGATCCAATTTTCCGTTTCACTGGGGAGCACTCACAGTAGAAGCTGAAGATGATCTAACTTCCGTTCCACTGGGACTATAACAATACAGAAAGATTTATAAATGTATATAAATATCACTTCGCAGTGCCCCCCCTCACGTCTGAAACCAAACCTACGCCCTTTCGCATCCACCCAGGTGGGATCTGCATAACCAAGTGGGAAGATGTAACCGCTCTCCGTCTCCGCACCCTATAGAGGCACTTGGTTCTGTAAAGTCAGTCTTTAGTATTCCTAGGAGGTAAATCCCTTCACAGCTAGGAGCCGCTGAAAGCCGACATGCAGCATATATCAACACAACAGTATTAAATCAGGCCAAGGGTACGGCTGGAATTGAATAGAAAGCAGGAAGCGCCACGTTTTGGGACTTTATGGAATTGCAAATGACAGAGTAACAAAGACAAAACAAATCCTCGCCCGCTCTCCGCCGGATCGGTCGATGTTCTGCGACAGGCTCATGAGTTTTAACCTGTGCCTCCAGACTCCAAATGAAAGTAATGGAAAAAGGCGTGTCTGTAATCGTTTTGGCATCGCTCCTCAACAGCCAAACGTGGTTATTATCGAATTCATTCAGAGGAGCGAGAGTGAAAAAGTTTCTCATCTCGGGAGCCGGGCTTATTTAAACACACTCACGAAAGGACCCGTAAGAAACATCCTTCAGGGACGTTTTACTTCAAGAACAGTGGAGTAACTCTGGGTGATGTGCTTACACATCAAGCTGACTCATGCTTTAAAAACTCAGGGAGGTAGTGTTTCAAAGAGGGCTGACTTCCCCTCCACAAATAAAGAACATCTCCCGCTCTTGTCGGTGCTTATTGAGACTAATGGCTGCGTTGACACAGGGGAGAAGTTGGGGGTGAAATAGATTACAGCTTTTAAGAGCAAAGGAACTTCTGCTATGATAGATTACAGCTCCACAGCACATTATTGTCATAGTTATTTATTTCCTATCCGTGTTGCTACAGACAGCTGAGATCCATTCCTTTTTATAACGCAGCCAATGTCAGAGCAAAGAACAACCCGCTATTAGCCGAATATGAATCACCAAAAAGCAGGAACACATATTAAAAGCAATGGGATTGAAATCGGCTGTTGTAATTATGCAGAAAAGTTATTCTATACCCAAGGTTATAAACTTTTTTTCTCAGCGGGGGAGCCACACGGAGTAAAAAAGTCTCTTTGTCGGGCCGAGGCTCATTAAGACAAATCGCTGATTCCAGATTTTATTCTCATAGAAAGTCACACAGGGGATACTGTGTGCGAGTCTGTGGCTTTAAATCACTTGTTTGACTTTTTTCCCAGCACAAAAATTATCTCCGCTACATATTTGTATGCTTTTTTACTGATCTTCAGGGGCCTGGATCACAACAGCAGCGAGCACAAGAGATGTTCATTTTGGAAAAGAAAGAAATTAAACTTGAATAATTTAGTTTGCTTGAAAAGTGGCCACCTTTTTTGTCAAACAATGAAGCATCAAACATTCAGTTTATGCTGTTAACAGACCAGTGGGAGAATTGTTTGCTGCTTAACAGCACTTTTTTGCATGCAGAAAAACTGAATCTATTCAGACCATTTCATTTGGTTTATCGCTTGTGGTTCTCTGCAGACAATTAGTGAGGAAAAACATTCCAGTACACAAAACACTGGCCTTACTCCATTTCACTGGAGAGTGACGAACACTCAGACCAACCAGTTTGCTGCCTTCCGAGAGCTTTTATACCCTGTCACCTGATGTCTGCGGCCAATCAGGGAGGATCTCTGGAATTAGTGCAAGGTGGCATCAATCTGCCCTCATTTGGAGCCAACACATAGTCAAATGTAGTCTGACAAAATATATTAATCAAAATACAAAAGACAAACTGAAATATTGAGCCTCATGCAGCAACATTTTCTTAAATTTCTCTTTTATTTTCTCTTAATTTTCTGTTAAGAGAAAAAATAAGAGAACTCCAGATGCACCAAATGTTCTTAAAATCTGCTCTTACCATGTGTGCTGAATGATGATTCCCACTTGATCGTAAACTGGAGGCACGTGGCTGATTATCAGCGTAGGTAACACCCCCCAAATACTATATAAGGGCAGGTATTAGTATAGGTAACTCCCCCTTAACACTATGCCAGGTGTGTGCCGTGTGCTACTCTGGCTCATGCCCAAGAATTGGAGAAAAACAAAAGGCTTTAATAAGAGCTTAGATAAGATATGGTAAGTCAGTTAGTAATACTGTTCAATAAACATAAACAAAGTAAACATGTGATTATTCAGAGTGCCAATACCGGTGTTTACAGGAAATCCAAAAAGCATCAAAGAGCAGTATGTAAGCCACGTCATCCAAGTGTTTTTATAGTCTTAATTGAGATCAACGGTCCAATAGTTTTTATTTAGCCCACAAATAAAATGTTCTCTTACCTAAGAGAAAAGCAAAAATAAGGAAACATGGGTACTAACAAAACAAGAACAAGTCGTGGATATAAACAAAAACAAGAGAGAAGAACAAGAGAAATGTTCTGTCTGTATCGCTTCCTGCGTGAGGTCTATTGTTAGTGAAGTAGAGAAAAAGTAAACATTTCCTTCTTTGGAACTGACTAACATTACAGAAAAAATCTCCCACAAAGGCATTTTAAAGGGGAAGTGCAGTCCTTAGTTCAAGGAAATTCTGTCCTGTGTGAACAGAAAGGCTAAACACATTAAATTAACGAGCATTTCTCAAACATCACAAGCTCACATAAAAAAAAAAACAGATGAGCGAGAGCAAAGTGCATCTTCCTTTCATCATACAAACCAACATTAACTCAATTAAATCACATATTGGGAGTGGAGAAAAATAAACTCCATGACAAGAGTATTACTTTCTTCATCTGTATTGACAGAGAAATCCCTAAATTACACCAGTGTTCCTTGATTTTTTGATGGGAATCCATCCCTCTCTCTATTTTGAGCGTCCAAAACTTAATTTCCTGCATTCCGGTGAATTTCTATGCACCGATTTCTGCTTTTTCTGCATGAAGTTATGGTGGAAATGTCTTTATATGTGAAGGAAAACACAAAATTCAGGCGCCAGGTGACAATTCAACTCACTGGATCCAATTTATGCAATTCCAAGACTGTTTAAGGACACCAGTATGCAGAAATATTCACACACATCATTTTAGAATAGGCGAAAATAACACACTGCATACAAAAAACTGCATGGTTTTTGGCCCAAACCTGCATGTGATTATCATAAAGTGGACATATCTGTAAAGGGGGAGACTTGTGGGTACCCATAGAACCCATTTTCATTCACATATCTCGAGGTCAGAGGTTCAAGGGACACCTTTGAAAATGTCCATGACAGTTTTCCCTCGCCAGAATTCTAGTCTAACTTTGAAGTGTTACTTAGCCTCCTTCCCGACAAGCGAACATGATATGGTTGCTACCAGTGGATTCCCTAGGCTTCATAGTTTCATATGATATCTTCACTTGCTTTAAGACTGAGCCCGCTACAACCTCTAAAAACAGTAAAGTCGGCTGGGATCGCTGGCAATCCCGCAGGTCTCAGAGGGTTTCATTAGTTTTTTACGTGTGTCTGAACAGCCCTAAAAAGAGTCTGAAATCACCACTGCTAATTAGATTATTTTTTGTGATTTTTTTCCACTGTGCTAAACTTAATGAAGTATGTGGAAAAAAGTGGAAAAACAGGAAATCGTGCAGGAGAAGTAAAAAAAAAAATCAAAAAAAAACCCCAGGGGAGCTTATTATTATTATTATTATTATTATTATTACGTTTGTCTTTGACACCTCTTTTATTTTTGGGCTAGTCCCTTACATAAGCGAAGCAAATTGAAATTCCCACCCTGGGGTCACTGGAGGACGCTGCCGGCGGCGTTCGGAGGGACTGGCGGAGGGTTTCACACTGGTGTGCAGGATGTGAATGAGGCAGGTCGTCTTCCTGTTTTGCTACAGGAGATGACAGAGGAGGGGGTCATTCGTGGAAAGTGTGTAATGGCAATGTGCGTGTTGCAGCACACGGCATGCATGTTTCGGATGAGTCAAGTGCATTCGAATGATCCCGTATGCTGACAGACGTGTGGGGAAATGACGCGAAACGTGTGTGATCCACTGCGTCGCTGATGTTCAGTGGAAATGAAAGTGGGAAGTAGGAAAAAAAAAGAGGGAAGCGAAGAAACAAGTACACATTTCCAGGAAGAAAACATCCTCATAGCGGAAAAATGTCTTGTTTCAGACAAGATGTTTCATTTGAATCTAATCAAGTATCTCCTTCCCTAAGCACTAACGTGTGTGTGTGTGTGTGTCTCTGTGTGTGTTTAGCTGGAGCTCATCAGACACATGCTGGAGTCCGTCTGGCTGAAGTACAAACTCGGCCCTCGTGCTTTGTGCTTGTGAGTAACCCTCCCTCGTCAACGTGTCTCCTTTTTAAAGTTTCTAACTAATGTAAAGTATAAAGCGCTGACGGAGAGAGTGTGTGTGCATGTGTGCTCCATCACTCCCAGCTGTGTGTGTGTGTGTGTGTGTGTGTCCACATGTGCAAACTGTCGATGACCCCTCTTCACGTGTGCGCTCACGTTACCTAACATTCCTGTCCGAATTCTTCCGTTTGTGTGTGTGTTCCAGCGCACATCAGGGCAGTCCAGCTGAGTGGTCCGTGTTTCACTTCATGTTGCGCATCCTGGAAGCCACGAGGGGTCTCTGTTTGCCCCTCCCACCTGGTACCATCCACACACACACACACACACACAATTACACTTCTAGTTGTTATAATCCAGTCTGTCTCCGTCTCACCCCAGAATAACAATGTGTGTTTGCACTGGGGGGACAAAAAGACCCGCTCGTCTTCAGCACTAATGTAACCAAAAATATGTTAAACATTAACATAGCGCAGACATGGGTAAAGCAGAGTGTGAATATATTTTCAATAATTTGAATTCATTTTCCAATGTTTTTGCCGTACAATCCCCCCCTGTTACACAATTAGATGATTTTAGTTGCTTATGGAGGAAAAGTTTGTGTGTTCGAAATCCTAAACTGACTGGGAACGAGAGAGAGGAAATGCCCTGGAGCAAGGCAGCACATCCTCAACACTGAGGCAGTAGGTGTAAATGGGGATATAATGGGTGTGAAGCTGTAAAACAGCAGGCATACTGAGTCTATGTCCGTTTGGTGAATAAAAGTTGGAGAAGAAAAAAAACAATTACACAGGTGGTGTTTTTAGCCATGCTAGCTGAACTTTGTGTTTAGAACATAGACTGTATATAAGAAGTGGACGTAGTCACTGTGACGTCATACATTGGTTTGTGGACTGCTGTTTTGAAGCCATGAGTTCGGCATTTTGGCCGTCTCCATCTTGGTATTTTGCAACCGGAAGTGACTCAAGACAGTGGAGCTGAGTACAACCGAACGCTGATTAAGACATTTTTAGGCGACCAAAAATGTTACAATTAACTTTCATGAACTGAAAACACACTATTGAAGGGTTAAAGTTGTAAGACGAAACACGGACAACTCCCGAACTGGACAACACCGTGGTAGCGACCTGTCAATCACAAGGTAGCCACGCCCTAAAGCATCCCCTGCTTTATGGTCTATTTGACTCTAAATGGGACCATAATTTACTAAATGAACATCATGCTGTATTGAAGAAGACTTGAAACTAGCGATTGAGATCATAAACTCATGTTTACAATGTTTACTGAGGGAATAAATCAAGTGAGAAGTAGGCTCATTTTCTCATAGACTTCTATACAATCAGACTTCTTTTTGCAACCAGAGGAGTCGCCCCCTGCTGGCTGTTAGAAAGAATGCAAGTTTAAGGCACTTCCGCATTGGCTTCACTTTTCAGAGCCGGAGGTTGCCCACTGGTTTAGTACTAATTAGCAAATGTTTGCATGCTAACACGCTAAACTAAGACGGTGAATGTGGTAAACTTGCTAAACACCAACTTCAACATTGTCACTGTCAGCATGTTAGTATGCTAACATTATCGCATCAAGCTCAAAGTACCGCTGTGTCTAAATACATTCTCAGATAGCATGGCTGTAGACTCGTAGAGTTGCTTTTTATTTTCCTTTTATTGTTTTCAGGAATATCAAAAGCCATCTTCTTCTCCATCTGTTCTCTCTCTGTGTCTCTCCAGGCTATCACACCCTGTTAGCAGTGTTTGCAGTGCGTTGCCTCCCTCATCACACCTTCCTACAGTACATTGACCACGGCTTCCTGCAGCTCACTGAGACCTTTGTGTCTCGGCTCATGACAGGTACACACACACACACACACACACACACACACACACACGCACACACACACACACACTGCTAAATCTTTGCATATGTGAGAAGTTTTCCAAGAAAAATACAACCATTTCATCATCCGCCACTCCAGACTGAAATATCTCAACAACTATTGGATGGATTAGCATGACATTATGTACAGACATTCATGGTCTCCAGATGATGAATCCTAATGAGTCTATTGATTCTCTGACTTTCTCTCTAGCGCCACCACAAGGTTGACATTTGTGGTTTTTAGTGACATTTCTCAACTGCTATTGTATGGATTGCTATTCAATTTCGTACAGACATTCATGGTCCTCTCAGGATGAATTGTTTGGTCAACCCATATCTTTTCATCAAGATTTCTGGTCAAGATTTCAATTAGTCCAATAAAAAACAATGCAAAAAAATGTAAAACACAATCAGATAATTATGATTTAATTGTTTTATGAGACGCTGTAATGATGAAAAAACATAAGCTTACAAATTAATATAGTAAGAGATAAAAGATAGAGGCAGCATCGACAAACAACAGGAAAATAACACAAATGTCCTAGAGACGTTTCTGTACTTAAGTTGATGAATTCAGTCCGAATTGCACAGTACATACAAAAGGGAGACACTGTATTCAGTTTTCCCAAGAGTTTTACTATCAATGTCTATCAATACACATTAGTATGACGGAGTTTAAAACCATTCATAATGCAGGGACCTTATTCGAAGTTGTCATTAAGGGGCATGAGGAGACACTTTCTCTTTGTGTTGCTTTCTCCTCTGTGATGCCGAGAGGCAAAGAAATACAGGAATGGATTCAGACAGTGATTGAAAAAGTAAAAACATTCCACAAACGTCAGCATCTTACTAACTTGGAGCAGTTTGTTCGACGCGGTGAAAAGCGCAGCCACATACAGCATGCGAAGAACGAGAGGAAAAAAGCCGACGACCAGAGAGACGGCGAGTATTCGAATGAAAAGTTCAGTAACTCTGGGCTGTTTCTTGTTGGGCATTTGAGTTCGCTTGACCCCTCTAACTAGCAGCAGGTAGAAAGACAACACGACTAGATGGCTGGAAACTATAAATAAGATGTAGAATGCTTCGAGCACCGGTGTGATCCTCTGATTCCTGCAGGAATGACCGTAAGTCCACTCGTCCTCGGCTTTCTCCTCTAGTAAAAACACAACTGGAAGAGCCACCAGGGCTCCGAGCATCCACACGGTGAACAGTAAAAAACGCTGCCATATCCGGCCCAACCTGGCCCACTTGTTGGGGTGAAGAACCTGGAATGAAATGGATGATTTTGGTTTGATTTTGTTTTTGCATTTAGAGGTGGAACTGGAAGATAAAGTTGTGTATCATCTGCAAAAAAATGTCCCAGCTTTGAGATGTAACTAAGGGGTCTGCAGTAATACTGGAATCTTTCAAGATGTATGGTTTCAAGTTGGGATGAAATTTCATACATGAATATATGAGGCATTATTGGGCTTAACCGTGCATGAAAATGCATTGTCTTAAGTTTCAGTTAAATTAAGTTTGCCTGTCGCTTTTGTCTTTTGCTTTCTCTGTAGACTAGTTGGTTACCATATCTAAACCATGTCTGATCTGTAAACAAAAACCCTATTACCGGCATCCTGAAGTCTGATATTGCTTCATCTGGTTTGTATCTGTTGCTATGAGAAATATAATTAACTATCACAGAAACAGGGTCATGACCTTTGACATTTTTATCCGCTTTTGTTCCCACTGCTTCAAACTAAATCCATAAAACCCTTGTGGGAATGTTAGTCACATACCTGGTAGTACCTCTGAATACTTATCAGCACCAGAATGTTCAAGCCGGAGGTGATGCAGAAAAAGAAGAAGTAAAAGAGAAGTTGACAGACTCCGTGTGTCAAATGTGGACTGTAGAAGAAAATGACCACGCCAACGGGCAAGCAGAGCAGGCAGAGGAGGTCCGACACCGCCAGGTTGAAGAAGAGCCGCTGCGAGATGGAGGAGCCGTGCAGATGCCGACTGAGTTTTACTATCACGGCGATGTTGGCGGGGATACCGAGCAGGCAACTGACTGCAGTAATCACACCGGCAATGATGTACCAGGGATGGAGGCTGGAGGTCAGAGGCGTTCCAGAGGAGGAGCGGTTGTTGATGGAGGAGTTAAAGAAGAGGGAGCAAGAGGCGTTGAAGCTGTCGTCAACCGTCATCGTGGATGGGGGAAGACGAAGAAGTGATGAGACTTAACTGACGCAAAACTGAAAGATAAAAGTGCTTCCTCTTGTGTTGAGGCTGAATGTCCTGGATGTGGTTTTTGTGAAAGCCACAACCTAGTTTTATGTGCCCACACGCTAGTGGTCTTGGTATGTATGAGGGGAAGGTTTACCTTTAACAAGAAGTTGATTTAGTGCTGTCAAACTATATCTGGCCTTTTGAGTTGTACAGTGACAACTCAGGTCCTTTTGTTGCGGGAACACCTTATATGGATGGTTGTTTGAGCTTCTCAGCATCTAGTGATATTTCCAGCATTTGCCACAGTCACACAGGTGGCTGATGCTATACCACACCTGTTATGAGCTACTCTTAAATACACCCAGAAACCCTCAAAATCCACCGGACAGTAAGTGTGATGAACAGATGTGAACAGCTCAAGTGGAGCCCCAATGTGATATAAAATAAAACAGATGGTTAAATAAGTTGTCATATGAATGCATAATGTAATTTACTGCAGCAGTCTGTAGTTGGTTGATTCAGAATGGCTTTGGCGTTGTTGTTGTTCTAGTGAACACAAGCAGGCTTGATTTTATTAAAAGTTGGTGAGCCTTCCAATTGAGGCAGAGGGCACACAATTTGCTGAAAGGGTAAAGGTGTGGACACTGTTAACAAGTTTTGAAAACTGAATAGTGTAAGTGTTTTTATGTAATGTTGCAGCTGAAGAATTACCTCACCACTGAACCTATAAAAGTAGGTCACACCACAGGGCTGTGGCCACTGTTGGAGCATGTTGGCAGCTGACTTTACTGGTTGTTATAATGTGTGAATGTTTACGTATGTCCAGAGAGGGTAGAGGTTAAGGTTTAGCTACCATGGGGATTCGGCGCCTTACTCAGAAACATTGATATGTTTATTTTGCATGTCTTGATGCGGAATTCATATCATGGAAAGTACATTGTTGAAAGGCCAAACACTGTGTCTTGGCTCTGAGATCAACAGAACCAAAATATCCTCGTCACTCTTGATCTCGTTGTAGTTTACATGGTTCTTTCTCATGAAGAGAACAAACAAAGATCCACAAAGATGAAAAGATTATTTAAAGGACCGGTTCCAAATGGCTTCAAACTTCAAAGTGAGAGAAGGGGATATTTCGGGACTTTGAAGTGAGAGGGTTCATGCGTCACTTACTCCCCGGGGATTAATCAAATAAGTATATATCTATTGAGATTTCTATTATTTTATCCTGGGAAATTGGCTAGACAGGTGTGCACTCCCTGCCTCATTACAAACACACACAAACATATATTTTCATCTAGAGTTTCCCAGTCTAACCAGTCTTACTTAAATTGGTTCCAGACTTCTGAAATGCTGTCTATAGCTCTGATTTTTACAGCAATACAACAAAATTAAACTTATGGTTGTGAGCACGGGACACCAACAGCTGATTGTAAAGTGAAACTTCACACACGGGACACCAACAGCTGTGTCCTGGATGGAAGCCCTGTGTTTGTTGGACCCATCCACTTCCCCTCCTGCCCGCCCTGTGTGAGTTTTTTTTGCTCTTTACACTACGTCACCACACACCTGAAGCACTTTCTTTGGGCGTTTAATATTGCCACAGATGGGTGACATTGTACTTGAAAGCCCATACAGATGCTAAAGGGTGCCTTTTGCGTTGGTATTACGCACCAAGGGACGTGACAAAGCGTCAGTATTTGACGCCTTGGGAATGAGAACAGGCAGAAACTACTACTAAAACTGTTAAAAAACACAAATGTAAACCTGCTGGTGGCGCTAGAGGAAAAATCAGGGCGTCACCAAAGTCAGTGGGATTCATCCTCCTGGGAGCATGAATGTCTGCATAAAACTTCATGACAATCCATCCAATAGTTGTTGAGATATTTCAGTCTGGACCAACATGGCGTACGGCCCAACTGAACGACATTGCCATCTCTAGAGCCACGCCGGTAGCTTGGATAATAACATCTGCTAGTGGTGCTCTATAGTTCAGGTAATCAGGTGCAGCAGCTGCAGTAATGGCGCCAATGTTCAGGACTGTATTGGTGAAGAGGGAGTTGAATAATGTGGGAAGAGTTTATTATCTGCTTGCCCTCATTTTGAGAAGTCGTTTTTTTTTGCTCCTTTATAACATCCTACAGTAGATGAGTTACATCTCCCAGAATGCTCCTTGGCACCGGGGAGTCGTCCAGGAGCTGCTGAAGCAAGTTGTCGGGTCAAATAATGTCAGAGGCTCTCTGCTCCATTTCTTTTTTGAATGAACAAAAAATACACCTTGTGGGAACTGTCTTAAAGCCAAAGTAAGAAAGAAGTGCTGACTCAGAAATCCTCTTTGCTTTGGGGATCATTTGTGATTGCAAAAACATTGTCTGTTTTCTATAAAAGTGAAATATTCATGAAAATCCGCATATGGGAAGAAGAAGGGTTATAGTAGTTAAAGCGATCTGGGACTTAGTTGGTTTTATTTGCATTTATTTTACATGAAGATTGTGAAAATAATACCTCTTTAATCCCATGTTTTCCTTTCAAAGGGATTTTGAGCGATTCATTTAGATAGAGAGAGAAGGTGTGACATTGCATTATTTGTTCTACTCCTCCTGTGAGATTTGTCTTCAGAAGAGTAATTGGCGCCATGTCTCCTCTCTTTGTGTTTAGATTTGGACAACGGTGATGCCAACGAGAGACTGAAGTTCAGCATACTGAAGAGACTCCCTGAGGTACTTCTGAGTGGCCAGACATGACTCTGCCCATCCAAATGATGACATGTTGAGTGTACCAACTTGGAGGACAGAGCTGAAATGTAGTAACCATGACTGGAGTGAATTTCTCAGCCAGTAAAAAATAATACATGAGGCTATTATAATCCCATCTATTAGTGAGGGGGACGTTTTTGATCTTTTCTCGAATGGTTCTCTCCCCAAAACTTTCTGGTCCAATTAAGAGTTTGAAGTTATTTTAGGTCTCATTTCCCTGAAGCCCCCCGCAAGCCAATCACAAAGCACATGTGTAACTAGCTGGTGTGTGTGAGAGTGTATGTGTGTGTGTGTCAGGGAGGGGTTAGTAGTTGTCTACTGTGTGTGTTTATGTGTGTCCCCTAAGCCTTGTGTAACTTCCACGTGTTCCTGTGTGGGTACAGTATATTTCTTCTGTAGCTGTGTGTGTGTGTGTGTGTGTGTGTGTGTGTGTATGTGTGTGTTTTCCGTCCGCATCGTGGCCAGAGGAATGTCGAGTGTTTAGTGTCTCTGTTCTGTTTCCTGCCCATCAGACTTTTGTTGCGTGAGTTTGGCAGGCAGGAGAGATTTAGCAGGTACAGCACACACACACACACTCGCACAGAGCTAGAAAACAGGAAATGTTGGCAAACTGTAGGAAATTTATATCTTGGCTTAACCCAGCAGCCCCCATAATTCTCATTATATATCTTTAAAGCCCAATGGAATTCCAGTAAACCTCATTTCATATCACATTCCTGCAGTAACTAATAAACAAGAGACCGGGTCTTTGCAAGTTCAGTACAGATTTAAAAACGGTATTGCAACACATAAGCTAGCTCTCACATAAAGATGAGTTGTTTATTTACATATATTAAAGGGATGGCTCTGATCCTTGATTATGATTGGCTGAGCTGCGTTTGACCCGTTGTAAAAATACTCTACGAACACACAGCTGTTGCAGCATTACAATATTACTGCGACAATTAGTCACCTATTGTTAGGTCAAGAAACAAAGCAGGTGTTATGTCAAAGTCTGTTTCCCTGTTGAATTGTGTTTCCCTCCTGTTAAAATGATAGCGCCCCTGTTCTGTGGTTAGGTTTAGGGATAAGGGTTGGTTCATGTTTAGGTAGTGGGAAACACAAATCATCTGGGAAACAGTATTTGACACAACACCAGACTGTGTGGTTGGTTTGCTGTTTTCCAGTAACTGCTAGGTGTAAAATGCTCCGTAGCTAACTGAATTAAATGACAAAATTAGCGTTGGCCTGCTACTATATGACCTGTGTAGATCAAAGAGTAAGATACTATGGAATACGGCTGACACATCTGACCTGACGCTTGATCAAATTTGGTTTAAAGGAGCAGTGTGTTGGATCTGGCAGTATCTAGCGGCGAGGTTGCAGAATGCAACTTCTCCCGTGCGCCAAGCGGAGAGTAGGAGATCTACGGTGGCTGACGGGAGAATGCGAATGGCCCTCTCTAGAGACAGCTGTTGTAAGAGTAGCGTAGGTCATTTGGAGCAGACTGAGAAGTGAGTGGTGAAGCAAGAGAGAGGGAGCTGCGGCGGGAGTAACGTTATCGACTCCGGCCCGAGCAGGAAAAGTTAACAGAGTTTGGTTTGTCCGTTCTGGGCTACTGTAGAAACATGGCGGAGCAACATAACGGACTACGTGAGGAGGACTGGCTCCCTATGTAGATATAAACAGCTCATTCAACGAAAACACAACAACTCTTAGTTTCAGGTGATTATACACGAAAGAAAACACACTTATTAATATTATATTTCCATTTCTGCCAATAGATCCCCCTAAATGTTACACACTGTTCCTTTAATAGCAATGTGAATCCTTTAAATAAGAAACAAATGACCGAATAGCGTTAGCTTGGTTAACGAACGGCGGTATCCTGGGTGAAAGGCCTGTGTTTGTTTGACCCATCCATCCACCTCGACCTCGTCCCTACGCAGACTTTCTTGCTCTTTATACTACTTCACCTGAATACCTCCTAATTACGTCATAATTACAACGGCCACTATAGGTCGCTGCATTACAATAAATGTAAAATGGGTCGTAATAAGCTGCTTGCACGGACGACGATTTGTTCGGAGGACGGTCTTTTTTTTCTACTGTTTTCTACCATGTTAAACATCTCACACCCACTAAGGTTTATCTCACGACCCCTGTAGGGGATCCTGACCCCAAGGTCAATGCACTTAGAAATTAATACAGACATTCTATTGTTATGTATTGATATCAAGGAAATGTCACAATATTCAGGTTTGCCAATATTGCCCAGTGCTGTATCCCATCCACCCAATCTTATTGTCAGTCACACCTGTAGTCTCTGTTATTTATTACCATTTCCCAACACGGAAAAATACGATTTCCCTTGAATCCCTCATTAGCAGTCAACTCCTCAATAATGCTTTTGAGTTCCAGTTGGCAAAATAGAAAGGGACAGATGTTCACTTGCTTCAGGGATTATTTTTTTTTTTCAGGACAACAGGAACTACATGCCTAAAATGTAAACTCTATTGTGTGTGTGTGTGTGCGTGTGCGTGTGCGTGTGTGTGTGTGTGTGTGTGTGTGTGTGTGTGTGTGTGTGTGTGTGTGTGTGTGTGCAGCCTATGGAGCAGAGGATCTACCATATGTGGGACCATCCTGTCAGTTCAGCTTCCATCTCCAGAGATTATACCAGGACGCTGCTGGAGAAGCACAACAAAAACAAGGTAACACAGCACACACATGCTGCAGAGAGACACATCCTGACACACACACACTTAAATCACTGCAGACTACGAATACAGCATTGGCTCATTAGCAGTAAACATGCAAAAAATCAGCTGTACTTAGCTGAGGCGGATGGGAATGTAGTTAGTTTTGCAGGTATTTGATCACAAACCACAGTATTGGGCTACTTAGCGAAACACCTGCTGCGGTTCCAATTTTGGACTGTTGGGTCGGACAAGACAATCTTTTTTTGAAGACATCCTCTTGGGCTCTGGCAACTTGTGATGGGCTATTATCACAAGTTTCTGACAAGAAGCTCTAAAAAACTTAAGATGTCTTTTTCTGCAATGTTACACTTGGACTTCTTATATCAAACGTGTTTTAAAGAGTGACCCCAGCCGTACAGTTAACGCATCATCCATCCACTTCATGACGCTATTGGCCAGTTTCAAGTCAGCTAATTGGCTGGCAGAGCCAGTGGCATTTCGCGCCATGACAGATAAAGAATATATGGCTGCCTTAAAAAATTAAACTGCAGCCAACTTTTTTTTATGCCGAAGGAGAGGAAACAAGTGAGTTAAGGTGACTAGAGTTTCTGGATTTGCTGCAGATTTGTCTTGACTGTGTGTATCCTGGAAAAACCTGCAGTTGTGTTTTTGTTGTTTCTTCCTCCTCAGGGATTTGCATTCACTTGCAGAGACAAGCCAGGCTTCAGACCCGAGTTTCTGCCTCTTACCTACCTGGCAAAAATGCTCTCTGATATAGAGGAACAAGGTAGAGTATGCATGTGTGTGTATCTGCCTGGTTTCGATATCTTTAGAGGCCTTTGGAGGATTAAGACAGAATGTGTGTTTATGTGCGTGCACGGTCCAAATGCAGTTCCATCATGAAGGTGCAAGGAAGAATGGTTGTTATCTCTCTCTCTCTCTCTAACTTCCTGTGTTTGCAGCCCTGAACCCTTTCGAGGAGCAGGAGAACGTGGACGCCACGTTCGTGGAGGAGACGGCTCTGAAACAGACGCTAATACTGCTGGGCTTTGAGGACAAATGAAGGGACGGATGGATTGAGGGAGGAAAACGGATGAGGGGGAAAATGTGTCTGAGAGAACAGTCATCATTGTCTGGGCCTTGAGGATAAGTGACGGATGGATGGATGGATGATGGAGGCACGGAGGACGAGAAGTGAAAGATGAATGGAGAGATTGAAAGGCGGAGAGCACGCTCATAAACAAGCGCTCACCGTTTGATGAAAGATCAGGGCGGGGATGGAAGGATGGATGGATGGAGACGCCCGGAAAGGGAAGATGGAGGAGGCAGAATGGAAGAAATAGTCACCCTGTTTTCTCACCCAGAACAGCACCAAAAATGATAACACAATAGGGAACATAGTTAGATCCAATTCAATTTGGGGAAACATTCTTTCCAAATTTTTATTGGAAATCAATAACTGCAGGCAGCTATTTATGTGAACGGCAGCAGCAACAATTCTCTCCACAACTTCTCCCATTTTCTCTCATGCAATTTATGAACATCGATGTCAAATACCACAAACAGCGTTTATAAATCAAATACGCTTGTAACGCCGCTGCGCCCCATCAACCTGATTACATGCTGACAGAAGCTTTGCGGACAGAGTGGCTCGATATGGTCAGTCAGTCAATCTGATATTAACTCTGAGTTATACACACTCTTTACAGCTGAAAGGGGCTCAGTATAACTCAGACTGTACTAATTAACACGGACTCTTACTCTTTCTCAGAAATACGCCGATAGTTACTTTATACCAAAACCAGTGATTTTGAGACAGGGACTAAATCAAGAACATGTCTGAAATATGTCGTAAATTCACTGTTTGTTGCTGGCTGTTGTATGGACAATAAGGGCTGGGTATCATTTCAAATGTTTTCATATTAGTGCTAGTAAGATACCTACCTGATTCCTCTATTTTTGAGAAATATAAACTTGTTTTTCTACAAAACCCCTCAGCCAAAGATTTCGAATGTTAAACATTGTCTAAAAATATTCTAAAACGGGCAAAATTTTGATTTAAAGTGATATTGTTTCACTTTTAAAATAAGAAATAACACAAAATAATACATTATCTTGAGAAATATAAATACATTTTTCATCAAAATCCTCAGCCAATGTTTTCTAATGTTAAACACTAAACACACACTGTCTAAACCAGCGACCGTACAATAACTTTGATTAACTGAAATAGTATGAAACTGGCAAAATGTTTTATTTAAAGTGAGACTATTTAACCTTTAAAAGACAAATAACTAATAATAATAATTCTTACTGATACAAATGAAAAGTTGAATTCATAAGCAGTAAAACACACTCCTTACAAGGTCTGGTATGACCTGTAGCTTATGATGGACGATCATAATCAATACTCTGCTACATTTGGTACTAAAAAAGTATAGATACCCAACTCTACTATAATTACGTTAATACTAGGGCTGTCAAAGATAACGCAAAAATAACGTGTTAACGCCTCTAATTACTTTAACGAAGGAGGTAATAGTAACGCTATTACATTTTGGCTTGGAAAAAGTGGCGTGGCCATTTTCAAAGTGTTCCCTTGACCTCTGACCTCAAGATGTGTGAATGACATGCCCACTTTATGATAATTACATGCAGTTTGGGGCAAATCATAGTCAAGTTGTGTTGTTAATTGATTTCCAATAATAAATATATACATACATTTGCATAAAGCAGCATATTTGCCCACTCCCATGTTGATAAGAGCATTGAATAGTTGACAAATCTCCCTTTAATGTACATTTTGAACAGAAAAAAAATTGCGATTAATTGCGATGAACTATTTTACTCGATTGACAGCCCTAGTCAATACATGAGAGGAAAACAGCAGACGTCAATAACTTCGTAGTAACTTTATTTATGTAACACAATGCAAAATGAGTCTACAAAAATGCTTTACAAACCATCAAATGTAGACAGTATAGGGTTAATGATAAGGCATTAAGAAGTGAAATCATAAAAAAGGAAAGACATTACTCAGCCTGTCCACACACACACACACACACACACACACCAACGTCTGGTTTGAATAAGGCGCCCGTGCGCCCTCAATCATGACTGAGCTATTACTGTAAGTGGAGAAATTCTTTGGTAGTGTGTGTGTGTGGCATGTGTTCATAATCCTGTGTCTGAATGTAGGCACCATCTGAAACTAAATACCACAGATTATTTACATCTCGTGTCGTGCTTTGATTTGAGGAATGACAAAACATTCCTCTGAAAAAAAGGGATTTCATAATCACTTGTGTTTCTCATGTTTACGCAAAAAAACAAAAGTTTTGTAAGGTTGATTGTAAATAAAGAGATTTTTTTTTTCCAAGTAAACTGTATTCTTCTTGTTTTTACTGCTGTACTTTTGAAGAAGCTTTGCGGCACCAGCTAGGCCTCGGCTCACTTTGTTTCCACTGGATATCTTTTGAAAAAACTGAGAGAGCCAGTAACATTGTGGAGCGATCGAGATCAATTAGGAAATGATCTCATCTCACGGTGAAATAGTTTGGTTTCTTGAAAAGCTCCGCGCGGGAGGAAATGAGCGCTCAGATTCTCGACAAAACGAGTGTTTTGGACAGACTCAGTTGACTTCCTCTGAAGTCCGGAAATAATCTCAGCATCAGTCATCACACATGCTGAGTCACATTCAGCGAAGAACACACCCCGTCACGCTTTTATATGGGCTTGTTTTGCAACACCAAAAGTGCTAACTTGCCACTTTTTCTTTTTTACCGTCTCTGTACAGTCATGTAAAATCATTTCTCTTCGGGGGATTTTCTCTTTTAAATGTGACTAATACCCCCGCCCTTTTGCCTCCTCCACACTCTGTTATGCAGTCGGTGTTATGTAGCCGGCTAATAAGCACAAACAGTTAGGGGCTGCGTTAATCTGACAGCTCTCACCATCGGCCTGCGGTGGATGATCACACACATCACACCACATCTGGGTGGACAGGCCTCAAAATCAGATAAACTCAACCGGCTGCCTTCTTGAACCTTTCAAGAGTTTGGCTAACACAACGTGTTTCATAAACTAAGTTTACACCGGTGGTTACCAAAGTTGTTGTTTTTGTCTGACGCAGCCCCACATCCCTATCAGATTAGTTCATCTCTTAATCCGTTAATGTCAGGTAATTATTTCGTAGCCCAGCAACAGCGGCGGACATCAGGAAACCCCCGTTTCTGTTGAATCTCTGAAGTAGGATCTTGTTAACTCGTGGTCTTCTTATTTTGCCATATATATATATATGAGAAGATAATTGAATATAGTGAAACAAAAAAAAGGATTTTGGGATGAACACTGGTAAACACTTATATAAATATGTGAATTTTGGGAACATATTCACTTTTTTATAAAGTTTATTCATCCGGCAAGGGATAGTGTGAGAGGGGATCACTGCAGCAATGATGTTTTATCCCAGTTTAGTAGAATCATGACATTTTTTTTAAAAAGATTTTTGAATTGCCGTGTGACTGTTACTCCCAAGTTGATAAATGGTCCTTCTTCAATTTGAAATGGTATGTCTGGAACAAATGCTTCTCTATTAGTTGGGAGAGTTCACTTTTGTGTCGTTTTATCTTGTATCCTGATAGGGATCCATTCCAAACTGGTTAAGCAGTTGGGTCTGAATCATATAGTAAAAGGTTGTCTGCGTATAAAGACACTTTATGTTCGAAGAGGATCGGGCAACCTTAACAGGTTCCACGGCCAAGGGCAAGAGTTTGGGAAAATGTGGCTAATAATTTCAAATGATTATCCATTAAAGCTGCAGTGGGTAGAAATGGAGCAAATATGATTACAAAAATACATTTTTATAAAACGGTTGCTATATCCTGCCAGTAGTGCATGAGACAGGTAATCTGAAAAAAATCGTGTGCCACTGTGTCCTCCGCTGCTCCTAATGGCATCTACAAGATTTCACAGACCGGAAACCGGTCAAACTAGGCAGCGCTGATAAAATATGAATCAATATTCTGTTATTGTAATGCCTATTTCTCGCCTCAAATGTCTTCAGAAACATCTTGTAGTGTACGGTTTAGCTGTAAAATGAGAAAGTCTGTGACCCGGCAGCCATGTTGAGATCAGTTGAGGAAATACCAAGCACCGCCCACCAGCCAGAGCACAGCCAATAGGATATTTTTATTTTTCCCCTAAACACAAATATAGGTTTATTATGATTCATATTTTTTTTTCACATTAGTTGAGCCTCTCTTTGAGCAGAAGCAAAGAAGTAGTTGTGGATCACTGCTGTAGGCCTACACAGTAACACACACCTTATTACTGGCTGCATAACACGCTCAATGACACAAAAACTACTTCCACCTAAAGCCAAGATCTACAAATAGAACGACTTCCAGTAAATTTGTAGGAGCTTCAAAGGCAAACGACTTTGTTTTTGGTCACTAGTGACCAACTCTGAACTCCCCCGCCTCCTTCAGAGCCCCACTTTTATCCATTTTTTTTCTTCTCCTTCTCTTGTTCCTCTTCATTTACATTCTCCTCTCTTTGTCATTCTGTATGCTCTTTCATTGCCTGGTCTTCCTCTCTATATTTACATTTATCATTTCAGGCATTAAGCAGGCACTCTTAGCCCGGCTTAGAGCTTAAACCCATTGCAATTTATTCATCAGCTGCAAGATTACAAGTGCGAGAGATGAAACGGCAACAAGGCTGAAAGAATATGCAGAAATATTCCAGCGTCCCTGAGAAGTGAATCTTAAATAGAAAGGAAACGACACGTTGCCGAACACAGAAGTAAATACAATATTTTTTTATTGGTGCGCATGATGTAACAATACACACACATTTCATCTCCCCCGTGACCTCTGACTTTCTTTCTGCTCTTCTACAGTATTTGGTGTTACTGCAAGCAAAGAGTGTAAACAAGCTCTTGCCAGTAAATAATAAAAAAAAGGAGACGGAATTACAACCAGATGCCGTCCACAAGTACGCTCTCACATGACAAAACAGCAGTGGTATGCTGGACGCTGAGGACACAAACATACACAACAAGCAGAGAGGAGGAGGAGGGAGAGCAGATAGATCAATAAGAGTGTTGTGGAAGAGAGACGAATCCCTGAAATATATTCGTACAAATTAAAACACCTACAGGTTTATGAATACATGTGTTTTTTCTATATCTCTAAGGGTTTGAGCGTTGGTTTGCGGATGTGTCTCATGTTGGCTCCTGGTTGGGAGGGTTTGAAGGGGGCCAGGGCTCCGTAGGGTTTGGGCAGAGGGAGAAGGTCGGTCTGGGGGATGTACGCGTCGGGACGGCTTTCAGCTGTGGTGTACTCTCCATTAGGCAACTGGTACCATCCCTCTTCTTCAGCCAGCTGCACACATACACCAGAGGCAGTATTAATATTTAATGCAAGACTGTATGACCTTGGACTAAAAAGAATTTTATTTTCCTGAATTTTAATCATGTAAATGGAATAATTAATTTAGCTTTTTTCTTTTTTCTTTTTTAAAACATCTCAAGACAAATGCAAGGGCACCATGAGCCAAGAATCACAAGATGATTAAACTTTGATCTATGTTTCTTATTAACCTTTAGAGAGATTAGTGATAGTAGAGATGATGCTCTGGGTTTGTTTTGTGCAGGATTTTTGAGACGCCGTATGCTGCACTTGTTCATCCGTGTGACTGACAGGTTATGATGCACTTCGACACACACCAACAGGATGTGAAGTTGAGAACAACAACATGGAATGAAAGCCAGGTTTTCTCAAAAGGCTTTTCTTTCGGTGAAGAGTAAACAGTTGGGTACCGTGGTTTTTAGCAAACACACAGTGTGTATAAATAGATATATATCATTAAATGATGTTTTTGTCAAAGGACTAAGGGCTATAACTATTGTAATTAGGGTTTTAGGTTGTAGTGGGCTCAGTTTTAACGCTAGAGTGAAGACACTGATATCATATGAAACTATAAAACCTAAGAAATCTATTGGTACCATGTAATACTAGCTTGTCTCGAAGGAAGTTAAATAACGCTCTGAGGAAAAACTTCAGAGGGGTCCCTTGACCTCTGGCCTCAAGATATGTGAATGAAAATGGGTTCTATGGGTACCCACGAGTCTCCCCTTTACAGACATGCCCACTTTATGATAATCACATGCAGTTTTGGGGCAAGTCATAGTCAAGTCAGCACATTGACACACTGACAGCTGTTGATGCCTGTTGGGCTGCAGTTTGCCATGTTATGATGTGAGCATATTTTGTATGCTAAATGCAGTACCTGTGAGGGTTTCTGGACAATATTTGTCATTGTTTTGTGCTGTTATTTGATTTCCAATAATAAATATATACATATATTTGCATAAAGCAAGCATATTTACCCACTCCCATGATGATAAGAGTATTAAATACTTGACAAAACTCCCTTTAAGGTACATTTTGAAAAGATAAAAAATGTGCGATCAATTTGCGATTGACAGCCCTATTTGTAACTAAATGAAAATTAACATTTTTTACATTATGACCAGGAGTTTGTTAGCACTAATTATCTGATCAAATGTAAATAAACTACAGAAAAACACAGAAAAAAAATAGAATTAACAAAAACTGGATTCACTCGTATGCTGGTTTATGTTAACTTTTTTCCTCCTCCTAATAAAACTAAAATATGTCTCATAGAATACTGACAGTGGCTGTCATAATTGATTTGAACCAAATATGGATGATGGATCAATTTGTAACCATGGCGGACTTCTACTCTTCTAGCGCGCACACACACACACACACACACACGTCCTCATGACACTACAGTCCTCCCTTTGACTTTCACCCCACAACGGCATGCAAATGAACTGTGCCCAAATCTCACTGAGACTTCAAAGAGATGGCGATTTATTTTCTCATGCATATGAACAGTTTATCCGCTGGCATGTGATCTAAGGAGCGCACACAAAACAAGGAATAATGGCTCTGGATGCAAAAAAAAAAAAAAATAGCGGCCAATAAATAAACAGCACAAAACATATTCTCCTTATCAGGTTTGTGAAGCACATTTACATTTCAAAAGGGAACCTTGAAATGCATGATAAATAATAAAACTACAAAAGTAGAAATAAGCTTATTTCTGCAGGGTTCTTCCTATTTCGATTTATTGGTTTGGCTTTGTGCATGCAGAGGATCGTGGTGTCTTTTTGGGGCCTGTGGCTATAAGTGGGAATAAACTGAGTGAGAAAATACAGATCGGTATACCCACAGACAGGCTGCAGACAGCTGGACAGGTTTCAGACCCAACTGATCCGTGTTTGTGAGCCTTTCCTGTGTAGCCAGCGTCTACTTCTGTTTGTTTGCCAGTCTGCCCTTCTCACCCTGTGTTTGTGCATGTGGTGAAAACTACCCTATATCCTGTCTAATCCCTGTGTGTGGACAGTTTCTACTCACTTCTCGGTGAGTCTGTGCATGTTCACCCCTTTTGTCCCTCACTATCTTAATCGATTCCTGCCCCGCGTCGTGTCCCCGCTCCACTCCTTTTTCTTTGTCAATCTATCTTCTCTTCTTGCCCCTCAGTGTTTTAATCAATTCTTGACCGGTGATCTTTGTGTCTGTGTGTTTCTTTTACCCTCTCTCTCTCCTCTTTGTCCCTCTGCCTCCTCTTCTTGTCTCGGAGCATCCTCCTCCACTCCTTCTCCATCTCGGGGCACGGTGGCAGGCCCTGTTCCAGCTGCCGCTGGCACCTGTCCATCTGGAAACACAGGGGCAGTGCGAGAAACATTCACTTTGTATTCCTGTCACTCCGTCCACTCTCTCCTGGCTCAATTCAATTCTAACTGCGCCCAAAAACAGATGGTCGTATTACTGTCAGAATTTGGGCAAAGTTATGCCTCTGCATTTTCTACTTTCTACTTGTGTCTGTGGCGCGCTGCAGGCTTACATCAGCTGCAGGGGCTCTTCAGGTTATTAACACGCGTCTCTTGAAACATTTAGAAGGCATGTGGGAAATCTTCCCATTTTAGTAGTTTAATCTTTTATTGAGACAGAAAACAGTGAGACTTTCTGTTCAAACCAGTGTCAGAATTTCAAAAAGTCTTGCGTAAATGATGGTTTAGCTGTTGGCTTCTTCCCTTAATGGCAGAATGAGTGGGGTTTGTCGGTTGTGGTTTGTGAACACAACATTTAAAGTTGTTCCCTCCTCACACACGCCCCCTGACTGCGGTTAGGGCTAGGGTGCTCGCCAGTGGGTGAAAACCAACCCCAGATTCTCTCTCGTTTTGGAACATCGGTGTCATTAATAACGAAGGTTTTTCTGAAAATTCAGCTCATTGTGTTGGTTTTATGGGTCAGAACTTCAGTGTCTGGGTTCACTCTCACCCCTCTTATCAACCTTTTTTCCAGTTGTAGTAGACTGCTGATTTTAGCTAAAAATCTCTGCTGAACCCACTGTACACTTTCTGTGTACTAAATGGTGAACAAACATAATTAGCGACTAGCTGGTGAACATAAAGGAGCATTCAGCAGCTAAGCAGCATTTATATCCTTCAAACAGAGAAAAAAAGAGAGTGAATATTGGGCATGCATCCCTCACACAGATGCTGCTTTAAAGCTTGACTAGTTGTTTTGTTTACAGGCAGGATACAGGAAATGAAAAGTAACTGTTAGCTAAATGTAAAGACACTATAATAGCATGGATGCAGATATGGATTTAGCATGTGGATAAGCAGCAGCATAATAATAATACAAATACAGCAATGTTATACACCAACATGTAATATTCTCATTTGATAAGCAAGTTAAGACTATTCAGAGGTTAACTTCCTGTTCTTTTCAACATGGGTAAGAGCAGACAGCTAGTTATGTTAATATTTCAACATCAGGTTTTGACAATGGAACTTCTCTTGGTTGCTATGGATACGTAATTAGCCAATTGGCTGCTGCCGGTGCTACTTTCGGTCCAAACAGTGGGTCTTCTGGAGCTTTCAATCTTATGTCAACTTTTGTGCCAACATGGACGAGAAGTCCTTAAAGTGCTCAGAAAAACATCTACTGTACATTTCCATGACAACCTGGAAACTCGTCTCCTGAGGGAGGTCATGTGATACATTCGAAAGCTCCAGGACGGTGTCAAAAAACAACATTGATTCTGCTGCAGATATAACCCGTTTAAAAAACCCTGAAAAACGGACCATGAATGCTCCCTGATGCTTTCATTAACTGTGCTAGCACTAATTCATTTGTTTGTTCTTGTTCATTGACATATTTATTGGAGTTTTCTTGATGAAAAATTATTAATGAATCGAAATTTGTATCTGTGTTTGCCTCTTGATTCGTTTCATTGTGCAAATAAAATAAAATAAATGGGTTTGAGATGAAAGTCGGGACACAGCGACAAATGATTGTTTTTGCTCTCTTCGATCCCGGTCAGTAGAGAGTGACAGGAATAACAGGAAAGATGGTTTTGTGCTGTGAGTGACGGCGGCCACCTCTGACCTGGAGCTCTTTCTCTTTCATCTCTTGCTGGAGAGACAAAGCAGCCGCTTGCTTCATGGAAAGTTCTGCAGAGACGGCCATCATGCGGTGGTTGGTGTCGATTATGTGAGTTCGGAGCTCGTTTAACTGGAGACACACACACACAGATTAGCTGGATCTTACATTGATTCAACATGCATTTAGATACAGATTCAATAGGATTCGATTTAGATCCGTCTTAATGCAAAATGATGATGCAGTACGTTATTGCAGTAATGTCATTATTACATCTTTCAACAAGTCATTACATGAACCTTGTTCTTGAGGCTATTTATAGTTGGAGAGAGCAACAGAAATACAGACAGCCAAAGGGGAGAGAAGGAGAGACAAGGAAACGGTAATGCTCGGTGAACTCCTTGATGCCCACTCTGCGTGCTCCTCACATGGACCGCACATGCTCCTCCAACAATGTGCCAGTGTGTTTGTGAGAGAGGTAAAAGACTAGACTTGCTGCGAAGAAGCAGGTGAATGATATAACAAGCGTCTTTTGCGTGTGTGTGTGTTAATCTGAGCGTATATTCCTTTGTGTGGGAGTGTGTGGATATGGGTTTAAGCCTCGTCTCTTGTCGTCTGCGTGCGAGCAGATTTTGCCGTCTACCTTCTTTGCCAGCGAGAGTCTGTCCTGTTGGCAGTTCTCCGCCTGCTCGCTGAGTGGCTTCGAGAGCCGGGTCACTTGGTCCACGAGGAGTTCTTTTTCCAGCGACCGCCTCTCGGTCACTGCTAGATTCATCTCGAGCTAAATGCACAGAGACACGGTGATTACGGCCTTTTTTTCCGTGAATTTGTGTCATAAAAGAATAAAGAAATATGACCTAAATTCATTAGGTAGATATGTGGATTGCAAATTCATGCTCATATGCAATGTTTCCACACATAAACACCTTGAAATGTTGTACCTTCTCAATCTTCTTGACCAGTTCTACAGTTGAGATGTCTTCGCCTTTTAGCTCATTGGAATCGACTGTTCGATTCAGACATTCAACTGTCTTGTCCCTGGCTTCTGACAACTGGGAGACAGAGAGAGTTAGAGACAAAAACAAAACTACAAGTCAACACCGTGTAAATCACATTGTACTGTATGTATAATAAAGGCAAAACTGTAGTCATCAAGTCACTGTCATCGAGGTCTAGTAATGAAAATAATGCAGCAATGTCCCACAAGAGCACACGTCACACCAAAAATGAACACGTAAACAACATGAAAAGCAAGACATCTAGATTTAGTCGGCTGCTGTCTGTGTTTCGAGTGCCTCGTCCTCCAGGCATTTAAGATCCTATTGCACTGGGGATTAACAAAAAAACAAAAACGCTTATGACATTTCTCAGCTAAATGTAGTGCCTATATGGGAGATATACTTCAGACTAGGTGACAAGCCACTGGCAAAGTGAGATAAAAGAAACCAAAATCTAAAATGCCACCGGAGACTGTTTTTTATTTTTAAATATTCTGACATCCCCTAAGACAGCAGAAATAGAAAGTTGAAGTAGGGATACACAAGAAAGCATAATGAAGATGAGTTTAAATAGCAGAGAGAGACAAAACGCAGACAGGAGGACGAGAGAAGACATTAAAATGAAGTGAGGGGACAACAGAGGCATTTTAGCTGACACTCTGGAAAAGCTGCAACTAGTGAGTGAGGGGTTTAGAGTGAGAAATATGTAAAGCCGACATGATTTATTGATTAACTGTTTTGATGAATTAACATCTAATACATAACTTAAAAGTACCCTGAGGAGTTTTTGATCCCTAATAGCACTGCAGACCAGTTTTTATGATGATTGTAAATCTGGAACAACAATGACTAATGTTGTTTGTCCAGGCTTTGTTCAAACACAAAGACACCTAGTTCAAATTCTAGTGGAGTTCCAAACGTTTTGAAAGATACCAAATATGTCAGACTGAATTTTGGGAAAAAATGTGTCTAAAATTCACAAGATGTCTAGACTATTTCCATTTGATGGAACCTTGCTGCCAAAAAAACATTGGAGTTTTGTACATACAGCTAATTCTGTACAGCAATGAGGAGTTGGCTGGAACTTAGAGGGGAAATGAAAAGAAACGTGACAGTCTTAAAACCCAGATTTAAAGACTCTGGGATTCACTCCAAACAGCTCTGTTAAATGACATGAAGAGGATATGGACTCAGCTGCACCTGGTCAGCCTGTTTCATGCAGAGCAGTTGGTTCTAATATCCGCTATTTAACGAATAGACATAAAGACAAATAAGGAGAGAGGTGGCCTCTTAAAGGGACAGTGTGTAGGATTTGGCGGCATCTAGTGGTGTGGTTGCAGATTGCAACCAACTGAATACCCCTCCGCTCACTCCTCCCTTTCCAAGTCTGTGGTAAATTGAGCCACTGAGTGATGGTGGTAACACGTAGTATCTTTCAGGACCTAGCAACGGCCAAAAACCAACATGGTGACGGCAAAAAACCAAGATGGCAACAGCCAAAAACCAAGATTGGATGGCCAAAAACCAAGATGGTGACGGCAAAACACCAAGATGGCGACTGCCAAAAACCAAGATGGTGACGGCCAAGCATCAAGATGGTGACGGCCAAAAACCAAGATGGCACCAGCCAAAAGCCAAGATGGCGACAGCCAAAAACCAAGATGGCGACAGCCAAAAACCAAGATGGTGACGGCCAAAAACCAAGAAGGTGACAACCAAAAACCAAGATGCTGACGGCCAAAAACCAAGATAGCGATGGACAAAAACCAAGATGGCGACGGCCAAAATGCCCAACTCAAGGCTTCACAACGGCAGTCCACAAACCAATGGGGGACGTCACTGTGACTACGTACACTTCTTATATACAGTCTATGGTGCTGTATATAAGAAGCATTCCCCGAACAGTGGTAATGCCGTGGTATCTTTCATGACCTTCGCCTCGCCTACTTTAGGAGCAGTGAAATTCAGCCACGGTTTTGCACTCTTCGGCTCACTTTACAGCAGTTTCACAAGCGTGTCGGAGAAATACAGTGGTGAGCCAGTATTTGGTTTGTCCGTTCTGGGCTACTATAGAAACATAGAGGACTGCGTGAAGAGGCCCCGCTCACTATGTAGATATGAAGGGCTTTTTCTAAGCTAACGAAAACACACCTTTTCTTAGTTTCAGGTGATTACACACTAATGGAAACATAGTTATGAATATTATATTCCTTTTCTGCTCATAGATGTCCCTAAATGCTACACGCTGGCCCTTTAACCTGTGCAGGGACTGCAGATGGAAATGAGCAATTAAAGTAACTACAGTATCTCAACAGGGAAGCAAATACCCAGTGGTCTCATTACAGCAAAATAAAGGTAGTCTATATATAAACACATGTGAAGCTGAGATGAGGAAGGGAGCCATGACAGGGACCATAAAAGGGACATCAGCAGAAAAAAGAAAGACTGAAAAAACACACATCAGATGACATGAGAAAATATGAATAGATGCCTGGGGAGAGAAAGACAAATATAAGTGAAGAAGGAGAGTGGATAGGCAGCATGAAGTAAAGAGAGGAGCAGGGAGGAGCTGTGTGGAAAAATGTTGCACGCAGGGGTCTGACCTGCCGTGACCTCGCTTATGAAACAGCAGTTTCTCTCCACTCGACCATACAGCGTGTTGTGTAGGTACGCGCACCTGTGCATGTTTACGTGCCCGCTGCATCTAATGTGAGAAATTAAGTGTCAGGCTTGAAAGACAGCGTGGAACAAAGAAGTGATGATTCCCATTTCCCCTCCCTTCACGGAAGAGATTAATGAAGCCTCCGCAAACAGACAGTGAGTCTGATTAAAGCAGACTCCGGTGTTCAGCGCTCCCTCAATGTCATATGACTCCAGTTTTAATTTATTAGTATGACTGTCATGTGATTAACTGAGGTGTTTGTGGGTCTACAGATGCTCTAGAGAGGGGGGGGGAGAAAAAGTTGAGAGGCTGACACTGACAGTAAGCATCTGATAGACGGAAAAGCAGAGATCGAGATGAGAGCGGAGCAGATGTACACGGAGAGACTGATAAAAGGCTGACAGATAGAGGAAGATAAAGTGAGGAAGAGCAAAGGGAAGACAGCATGAAGTCCAGAGTGAGGAAAGGAGGGAGAGATGGGATGTGAAAGCAGACAAGAAAGACCAAATCAGAGGGAGACAGGAGATGCAGAGAAACAGGAATTGGGGCTGACCAACAGGGACCAGGGTTATCTGCAGTTTTCACAGAGAATATGACTTTGACAACAAACCCTTGTTCACGGTGCAGAGAGTTGAATGCATGATTAGTACGTATCAAAACCAAAAAAAGCAGACAATACGGTTCCTGCTGAACAAGCAAATGAAGGGGCACCAAACTGTAAATGATCAAAGTGACACTACAAATTAAAGTCGGACTAAATTTGGGATTCTTCACACTTTTTTTGTGTAAGGAAATATATAATACTGCAGCTACAGTATTTTGCATATCTTTCCATTTATTAAAAGGTGGATGCAACCCTTTTTGTACATATTTGTGGAAACAGAGTGCAAGATTCGAGCCTCCCACAGCTCACTATTCCCTTAACAATGTCAGAAGGTTGGAATTTAAGTGATATTACAAACTATTTCTAGTGTCTGTCCACAGATATTGCTTCAGTCAAGTTACCCGTGCTAACCAATGGGCAACCTTCGGGTCTGAAAAGTGAAGCCAATACGGAAGTGCCTTAAACTTGCATTCTTTCTAATAGTCAGCAGGGGGCGACTCCTCTGGTTGCAAAAAATTACCCTACTTCTCACTTTATTAATTACCTCTGTAAACATTGTAAACACAAATTTATGGTCTCAATTGCTAGTTTCAAGTCTTCTTCAATACAGCATGATGTTCATTTAGTAAAATGTGGTCCCATTTAGAGTCAAATAGACCATAAAGCAGGGTATGCTTTAGGGCATGGCTACCTTGTGATTGACAGGTCGCTACCACGGTGTGTTTTCAGTTCATGGAAGTTAATTGTAAGATTTTGGTCGCCTAAAAATGTCTTATTCGGTGTTCGGATGTACTTAGCTCCAATCTCTCGTGTCACTTCTGGTCGCAAAAAAAACAAGATGGTGAAGGCCAAAAACCAAGATGGCGACAGCGAGGCTTCATAACGGCAGTCCGCAAACCAATTGGTCTACGTCCAGTTCTCATATATATATATATATATTCTTATACCATATACAGTCTATGGTGCTAACACTGTCAAACCCATTGTCTCACCCAGAGAATACTAATGTAGGGAGACTATTATTGCAGAAAAATATATAAAACTTCTTGACTTGGTCAGCAAGCTAACTGCTATGTGACAAGTGAAGAGTGAATATTCAGTGTGGAGAAACCTCGCTGCATTAGAAATGCTTTATTCCTAAGCTTTTAAATGAAGATGGAACTTTTCAGACTATGTTTGAATCTGCAAATACCCATCTGTGTGTGCCCGGTCCTCACTTTTGAGTCTGATAGATGTGCGTTTCACCCTCATACGTAACCACCCTAAGCCATTTAAACAGTACGTGATGGATGGGATACAGCGCGTCTCTGTCACTCTCCTTCTCCTCTCTCCGCTCTTCAATCAATCTCTTTTGTTTTTTCTGCGTTGTGCCCTCGCTCTTAACATTTTCATACCCTTCCTCCTCCCTCTGTTCGTACGCGCTGATGTTTGTCTTTCTCTTTGTATTCATCTGTCTCTGTGTCAGTGTCTCTGTTCTGCCTGCCTGCCCCTCTGTTTTCTTCATCCGACTGTCACAAATAATTGCTGCTTTCTTGGCTCGTGAATGCTGTAAAAGCGTTGTGTACGTGCGTGTGACAGCATCCGTGCAGAACACAATTTGCATATCATTTACTTAATTTCCGCTCAGTTAGTTGCTAGCATGATGGCTTAAAAAGCCACATAATAGATGGCACACTGCATGCGTATTTAACAGTATAATAATAAAGATGAATAATTACCTTATTTACATACCACTTCTCAAAATTAGGTTACAAAGTTCCTTGCAATTAAAAGGGATAAAAGACAAAAGGGACAGATCAGTAAAGCAGAAAGGTCAGTAAAGTAAAAAAGCAGTAAAATAATAACCATAATAAGGTTGTGTAAGGTTAATTAGCAGAACATGTGAGCAGAGGAGCTGAACTGAAGCTTTCATAAGCCCCAAAATGTGGAATTAATTATAATTAATATGAAAATGTGCATTTCAACTTGGCTTCTACGTAAATAGTTGACAGCGGGTCGAATAATATCAGAAACACGCATTTGCACTGGTAAGGTCAAACTGAAGTAATGTTGCTCTGGAGAAGTTTTTGAGTGGACGTACGATCTGCAGCGGGGCGGATTCTGATGGAAGGAAACTCATTCACAACCTTGCAATACATGCTTTAAAGAGGACCTATCATGCTTAATTTCAGGTGCATACTGGTCCATCTGAAATGCTCTGTTTGAGCTCCTGCCCCGCCTACCGAAAAGCCCAGTCTGTTCTGATTGGTCAGCTGGCCCACTCTGTTTTGATTGGTCAACAGAATCAAACTCTTCGGACTCCGCTCCAGCTCCGCTCTAACTAGCTTTGTTTGAGGGCGTGCCAAACTTGCTGCTAGGCAGGTATTATGCAAATGTATTACTTGGTGACATCACCACGTTACGGAAGAAAAGGCGGGACTTCAAGCAAGGCGTCTCAGGCAGTTCAGGACCAGTGGTACTGTGGCGGAGAGTAACTCCCTTTAGCGTGGACTTTGGGCTTTGTAACATTGCAGACCTTTTACCTGCACAAAAAAACTATATAACACACTAAAAGAAAGAGAAAAAGCATAATAGGTCCTCTTTAAATCATACAAACAAGCTTCATGATTGATACAAAAAATTATGTCGATAAAAATAGACAATGCAAACACAATACAAAAAAACCCAACATATTAAAAGTTAAGGTGTATAAAACATCTTCTGGTAAAGAAGAGATTTGAAGGATGAAACTGACTGAGCCGAGCTGAGTTCCTCTGGCAAACCGCAGCCTTGAAGACCTCTGACAACAAAAGCCCTCACTTTCACTCTCTAACTGGGATATAGGAATAGTTATAAGGTTCCTGCCTGCAGAGGACCTCAGGCCACATCAAGGCTCAAAAGACATTAAAAGAAAGACAACTAGGGGGCCAAAAAAAAGTGATAAAGTAAGAAGTGATTGAATACGATTTGCAGTTATCACCCCAACTGTGGATATTTGCAGCCAAAGTAGCAATCTGCTGTGTGAATCTTGAGCAGAGCTAATTTACTGGTGGTCCAACAAAGACGTCATCGATGGAGTACTCGTGACTACAGTTGGGATACATCCCAACTCGTCTGAAGACTTAGCTCTTGGGTATTTAGGCAACAGCGTAAAGAGAAGTCAGATCGAAGTGAGTTATCGAATGACTTTCAACGGTTGCAGAGGGGAGTTTCATAAACTATGCAATGAGAATAACAGTCAAGTCACAGTATTATCAGCTGTGTTTTTGCTTTTACTGCCTTCTCTCCACCTGTCTCACTTAAATCTCTCACACGCAACACACACTCACATGCACACATCTATCAAGACGAGTGGGTTTCCCCATGGTAATAAGTTCAAGACAGGTTGGACAAAGATTTAAGAGAGGGACAGACAAACAATATGACTCACCGCCGTGGGGACGGTGCAGTATGACAGCAGCCCCACCCTGTTATAAATCCTACTCCATTACTGACTGTGTGTGTGCTCTATAAATACATCTCTGTTGGTGATATTATGTGTGCATGCGACTTTGTATACCAGACGTATAGCTAGTCATTAGAGGACTGTTGAGCAATATTCAGATGGTGCTGGCTGCAAGGGTATTATCACCACTTCACAAACGGATCTCAGCGTGTGCGCCGATGCGTGTGCACCTGTATGTGAGTCGTCGACGTGCCAGCGACTCATAAACAAGTAGTAAATTCAGAATCCAACAGCAACCGCTGTTTACTTTGCGGCAATTAAAATTCCTCAGAGCAAACGAAAGCCTCAGAGTATATTGAACTTCAATAGTCTCACAGATGGCCCGATCTATCTTTGTCAAAATTTCCCATCAAAGGGAGGGGGGGAGGTCCGTCTGCAATGAGCAGATAAACTGGTCACAGATGAATACAAATACACAATATATATAATAAATCGACAGCAAGGCAGCTGCATGGAAATTGAATTCGCAGAGCGAATGAATTCGCAAGGAGAATGAATTGAGCCGGCATGCCGCCTGCAATAGGAGAAACCCCAGTGATTCACTTTTTGTACCCAGGGGGAGGTAGACGGCTGGATGAGGGAAAACAGCGATTTAGAAAATGATTTGCTATTTACACAAAGAGGAGAGGGAAAAATATGGAATGAGTGGATGGATGGATGAGCAGACAGATGAACCGATTCACTAATCGGGGATGATACTTTTGACTGTTAGAAAGTTCCAGGAGTTGTGTGAGTCTATAGCTACTGTATATAATATCAGCTGCATACAATGTTGACATGCTGATGTTTAGCAGGTGTAATGTTTACCTTGTTCATCATCTTAGTTTAGTGTGTTAGCATGCTAAAATTTGCGAATTAGCACAGAACTCATCGTACAGCTGAGCTTATGGGAATGTCCACACAGATATAATTAGTTTTCCAGGTATATAGTCAAGAATCAAAGTATTGGACATAGACTATATATAAGGAGTGGACGTAGTCACAGTGACATCACCCATTTGTTTGTGGACTGCCGTTTTGAAGCCTCGAGTTTGGCATTTTGGCCGTCACCATCTTGTTTTTTTGCAACCAGAAGTGACACGAGAGGGTGGAGCTAAGTACAAACGAACGCTGAATCTGACATTTTTAGGTGACCAAAATGTTACAACTAACTTTCATGAACTGAAAACACACTGTGAAAGGGTTAAAGTTCTAAGACGAAAACATGGACAACTCCCAGACCGGACAACGCCGTGGTAGCGACCTGTCAATCACAAGGTAGCCACGCCCTAAAGCATCCCTGCTTTATGGTCTATTAGACTATAAATGGGACCATCATTTACTAAATGAACATCATGCTGTATTGAAGAAGACTTGAAACTAGAGATTAAGACCATAAACTCATGTTTACAATGTTTACTGAGGTAATAAATCAAGTGAGAAGTAGGCTCATTTTCTCATAGACTTCTATACAATCAGACTTCTTTTTGCAACCAGAGGTGTCGCCCCCTGCTGGCTATTAGAAAGAATGCAAGTTTAAGGCACTTCCGCATTGGCTTCACTTTTTAGAACCGGAGGTTTCCCACTGGTGTTGGACAAATACATTTTGACCTGAAGGTGGTGCTAAATGAAACGTTAAGGGATCACTAATGTATCCTGAGGGAGACATGGATGTCTGTACCAAATTTCATAGCAATCCATCCAATATTTGTTGTCAAATGAAAAACCTCATGGTGGCGCTAAAGAAGAAGTCAGGGGATCATCAAAGTCAGTAAGATTTATCTTTTGTGGATCATGAATGCCTGTGCAAAATGTCTAGGCAATCCACTCTATAGCTGCTGAGATATTTCAGTCAGGATCAAAGTGATGGAGCGACCAACAGGCAGGCAGTCATTGCCTTTTTTAGCCATGCTGCTAGCATGGCTAAAACGGACAGAGGGTAGGAATGTACGGTATCTACAGCCAAATGCAAGGTCAGTCAGCAGTCAGAAAAATATGTAAAAAAGAGAAAGGAGATTGGAAGGGACTTTCTATTAAAATATATAGTTACTTCCAAAGAAGTAAAACCCTAAGAGGCCTCAAGGGAACAGTGAAAGGAAATATGGTCGGACAAAGGTGGGGAGGGAAAGAGTAAATAAATAAACGATGAGAGAAACAATAAGAGTGAAAGAGAAAGCGTGGCACTGACAAGGCCTGTTGTAACAAACAGCAGAAGGAGTAAACAGATGGAGAAAAGGGAAAGGGGATTTTGTTTTCAAAAAAAGCAGCACATGGTGAAGTCTGTTCCAACACAGCATTCATCCAAAAGAGCACAAGACTCAGATGAGAGAAGTCCAGCAGCAAGTCAGAACCAGTCACTCTGATCCAGAGCAGCAACACACCCAATCCCTCGACGCAGCCACTGGCAGGAAAACTCAGCATGTGCGTCTCTCTCAAATCTCTCTCCTTCTAGGCGTCTGTCACTCTGTATGCATTGCACAGTTGCTTGTGTTTTTATGTTATTTATTCAGTCTGTGTCTGTGAAACCCGTGCAGCGTTTGGTTGTTTGGGTTGGTCCCTCTTGGTTTACATCTTCATCTCATTTAGCGAAAGTACTGTTACTGTCTCTGTTGAAACTTCTGAGAACGTTCACACATAGTTCACCTCAACAAAACGAAGCGAGCGGATCAGTTTAGAAACATACAGTAATGGTGTACGAACTGAAAAAAAAACACTCCAATACGATCTCAAAAATGTGCTTGTACTTGAGAGACTTTTCTCAGATGCTAAAGAAAAACTTATCTGGCATATGGTCGACATAAATACTTTTGCTGATATTCACTGTAAGCAAAGTAGAATACGAACACGGAGTCTGTTCATTATATTAAAAAAAAGAAAGCCCTCCGACACAGTGTATTTACTGGAGCAATTCAAAAGTCTCATTATAAAAAGAAGAAGCTTTGAAAGTATTTCAAAAAACAAGAGATCTGCTCATTAGCGGTGCTCTAAAGTAAGTGAATTTCCTAGTGTCTGCTTGTCTTCTGGACTTTGCGCTGTTCTTTCTGGAGTTCCCCCCAACTTGACAAAGATACACATAAAGTTGAACAATAGTCTGCAATACCCAAGACACAGACATACAATCATCTACTTCCTGAGACTCTCCACTGATGTTGCATAAATCACATAAATTGTTGTTTTTTTACAAGGTGGAACACATACACACACGTAGCTTGACAACGGCCTGGCTATAGTCAAAGTTAGACTCAAAGTCTGGCTTGTTACACACACACACAATTTGCCAGAAGATTCCAAAGAAAATCTTGCAGACACACATGATCTGTCTTCTCAGTGGTACTTTGATCACTTGATAACACCGGGAGGAACTAACTGACAGGCCTAAATGCTTCCAGATAGGAATCCAATGAGCTTGGCCACATCGTGATGCAGTCGAGCTGTGATTGGACACGAGGGGGAAATGTGGACAGCAGGCAAAATCTGCACAAATTAGCGTATATATGAGCAAACAGACAAACTGTAGGGGCCCTATAAAACAATAACACAGTGTGCAGTGCTCATTCAATACAATAGCTCTTGCAAAAAAGAAGGAGCACAAAACTGTTCCGTACTACAGTTCACCTTCGCTGTGACTTTACAGCAGCCGGGCTCTTTTCACAGCAGACAAAAGTTCAACAAAAACGTAAAAAAAAGAAAAAGTGTTTTCAGTTCTTGTTTACGAGGAATGAGAGAAGAAACACAGGAAAAACGAGAAGTGGGCGTTTGGAGACTATCATCACAGTTCACAACAGAGGAGACTTTAATGAGTGATTTCTATGAAACATGTCTATCACTCATCCTCAAAAATGTTAACCGTTGACCCAAGACCCACATGTTTTTCAAGTAATTAGTTTGCAGTTCTGAAAGTTTTGCAGATGTTCTATTAGTGTGAAACTACAGTCTGTTTTGAATTTTGTCTGTGTATCTGCTAATGTCTGTATGCTTATGTTGGTATACATGCATGCTTTCCCCACCTCTATCACCAGCGTGGTGATCTCTCCCTCCAGCCTTTTGTTGAGGAGCACCTCCTTCTTCTTCAGCTCTATCTGTCTCTCCTCCTCATTAATCTCCAACTGCATGTCTCTCATCTCCTTCTCCAGGGTCTCCAGTGTCATGTTGCCCTTAGTAATGGCAGCCGCCTGGACGTTCATCTTTTCATCGTGGCTGAGCAACACCTCCTCGTGCTCCAGGAACTGAACGCTACTGTAGGTCGACACACACACACACACACACACACACACACACACACCAAGACACAAACATTATTTGATAGTTTAGATCCCCCTACTTGAATTCAGGCAACATTATGTAAACTTCGAATTATAAACATACAGTTCATTGCGGCGCTGCGTGGCCGTTTCATGATTCTTTTCTATGTCCAGAAATGCCTGCTCCTGCAGGTTGATGGTTTTTGTGAGTTTCATCAACTCCAGTTTGTTGTCCTCATACTCCTGACTGATCTGATGGTGCTTCAAGGAAACCTAGGAGATGTTAAAAAAGAGTGTACTATATGCTTTTAGACCAATAAGAGGGCACTCAGTGTTGATGTAGGGATACTTTTAAACTTCATTCTGATTGGTTGAACTTGCACTGCACACATCTGACTAAAAGAAAAACAGTTATCAATACAAATACAGATGCACAAAACAAAAATCTCATATATTTGTTTAGCTTTGTTCTGAGAAAAACAAAACAACGCTTTCGAAACGGCACATTTGTTATTCTTTATAAGAAAAAAAGAGTTCTGAGGCGTGTTTTTGCTCTTAAGTGCAATGGAATGCATCCTCTTGATAGTGCTAGACGATGACAGTAGACAGCACAATGTTAACTATTGTTAACGGTGAACTGTGTGTGGCTCACTGTTTAAGAGTCTTATGAAACACACAAAGATAAATACTGGGGAAAACTGGATGTGGGTTTGCCTCCTTAACATTTCTAGAAGGGCTCTTAAACCTTGTTTTAGACAGCTATAGAGTTGAGCTCGCTCAAAACAGCTCAACAACAGCCTTGGCTGTGTATCTCTGTTCAACCCTGGGTCCCCTGAATCATGTTATTCTTAATAACATATTTATTTAGCAAAGGAGACCCACAGCAGGGCTCAACAATAAGGATTGCTCGGGGCAAATAAAACGCCACATCGGGCTAGTAAATCTAGCATCTCACTTGCCCGAGCGAATGGTAAAAAAATAATTAAACACATTGTTTACTTCAGGAGCTGAGGATGGAAGTGGCGAAGGAGTGAGCTCTCTCTCACTCTCGCTCGCTATTATCTCTGTTGAGAGTTGCACATGCGCAGCACAGATCGGGCACTCGTATGAGAAAATGTCAGAGGAGGGTGAAGACAAAGTTTATGAGCTGAAGCGCTAGCGAGCATTTCAATCATCCTGGAAACAGGAGTTTAGTTGGGTGGCGTGAGAGAGATGTGGGCGAAACTCCTGAATCATTTACTCAAATAAAGATTAAACATTTTGTATAGAGGGCAAGTCAAAATTGACTTTGGGCAAGTAGATTTCTGACCCACCTACCCGACCGGGCAAGTGGAAAAAAAAAACGTTGAACCCTGTCCACAGTGTGTTTTGACTGGTCTCATCTGTATGTGTGTGTGTGTGTGTGCACGTGTGTGTGTGCCTTGACCTCGCAGATGTCGTTGCGCAGTTTGTCCCTCATTTGGGAGCTATTAGAGATCTTCATGTGAGTCTTTGTGAGTGATCTGGAATGGACACACACACACACACAAAGAAAACTATCAGAGATATTATACGCAATAACAGGGATGCAGGTATATCTTCACTGATGATTACGAACAAATGAACTGGTCAAGAAAAGTGCTAATAAAACAGTCTTACAGCCTTTTCAGAAGCAGCATTTGTTGCATCGCTATTACATTATTTTATTATGGATGTCTAGGCCTTCTTTTCTGCATTAGTATGCATTACTTTTATCAACCCTCCCTCTACAAAACACATGTTCACACACCGGTCCTTGTTGTTGACAATGGTACTTTGGATCTCGGTCTCATTCTCCAGCACTTTAACCTGCTCCGTCAGCTCGGTGATCGTCTGCGAGGCGACCTGCTTTAGTTTGACATACTTATTCTTCTCTTCCGTAATCATGCCGCACAGCTTATGGTGCTGGGAAACTCTAAAGGGAGAAAACGCTGATTAGCAACGAGCCCATTCTTCGTCTGCAGTACAATACCTGGCTCCAGGAGCAGGTTTTTGACATATTCATCATTTACAGTTATGTTGTTCTTTTGATCATTTGCATTCACTAAGTCGGTGAGAGCTGTGAAACATATTCATGTTCATCACAAATGATCAGTGAATCAACTAAAATGTCACGCAGTGTGACATTTCATTAAATTTCAATTTGCCGTTCATGTAAGACATGCGAGTTGTGAACTGTGACTCCTAAATATGAGAACTGTTCCCCGTATTACAATTACAGAGAGAGGATACGCAATATTTAATTATCATCCTCCTCGACTATAGATGCAGTTTTCGGGGCGGATCCACATCAGGCTGTAGTCTAGTGGTCGTGAACTAATTGAATATAGAGAGAATCTTGCTGTTGTACTGGGTGGTGCCAGATGCATTACTCTGTGTCTGAACACTGGAGTGTGACCAATTAGTAAGTTGGGGTTTTCTACCCTGACAACATGCGCAGATGTCTGAATTAATTGTGATCCCAGCTGTTACGCAGATCAGAGGAGCCAAACAAATAACCAGGGATTCAATTATCAGTCACATCAATATACTGCAGGAATTAAATTTGCTCCCCCACACTGATCGCTAAGACCAAGGACATATTGTACAGGTAGAGTTGACCCTGGATGCAGGATCACTATTCCTGCCGCTGCATATAATTCAAAAAACAATCTTTAAAATGTCTTGAATTATGCAGTGAAATCCCCACATTATACAAAAGAAACACAAAGTAAAAGAGAGGAACTAAGGCTATGAGACAGACAGGAAGAAGACAGTGACAGAATGAGTTGATTATGTTTCTCCTAATACTACCTATTAACAGCTTAATGGCTTCTCCGTGACCAAAGTCCTCTTTATCACGACACACACACCTTTCCCGTTTAATGAAAAGGTGTCTGACAAGGAAGTGAAGAAGGGAAAACAACAGTGAAACCTGCGCTGCAGCATAGTATTCAGCTTCTTGTGGTCCATGATGATGAGGTCTTTTTCTAGCAGTTCCTCTTGGATGTGCTGGTTCAGCTGCTGTGGACGGAGTTATACACAGGTAAAACTACGGTATCATCACTTCTGTGTCGGGGTGTGTTTACGTGTGCGCTCACAAAACATCAACCTTCAAATCAGATTTGTGGGTGTACATTTTTCAGTGTTGTAGCAGTTTCTCCTCTGACACTTTGAATACTTAAAGAAACAATACATAAATGAGCTGATCTTAGCAGACCTGGTTTAGATTTTCAAGAGTTTTGTGAAGTCATTGATTCATTTTGGAGCTGGTCATTGCCTTTACTTACTAATCAGGTGAGAGACTCCATGAATCTGTGTAGTAGTTGTCAGTGGCAGACTCAGGCTGTCTGAAGGGCAGGGGCGAAAAAATAAAAAGGGAACCATGCTGCATGCGGTGGGGCACCAGCATGCAGAAAGTTTTCTAGAATGCAGGGCAGCCAATATGGCACTGCATCATGTTTTCTCAATTTTAAGGCCACCCAATGCGTTTTCTCTACTGGAAGGACACCTTATAGGGCACTTCATTGCGTTTTCTCGACTGGAAGGGCACCCTAGAGGGCACTTCATTGCGTTTTCTCGACTGGAAGGGCACCCTAGAGGGTACTTTATCATGTTTTTTTCACTGGAGGGGCACCCTGGAAGGCACTCCCTCACATTTTCTCTCCTGGAAGGGCACCCTAAATAGCACTTCATGACGTTTTCTCTACTGGAAGAGCACCCTTAAGGGCACTTCATCACATTTTCTCTACTGGAACTGGAAGGGCACCATAGCGGGAACTTTATCCTGTTTTCTCTACTGGAAGGGCACCCTAGAGGGAACTTTATCCTGTTTTCTGTACTGGAAGGGCACCCTACGGGGCATTTCATCGCGTTTCTGCCACTGGAAGGATACCTAGAGGGTACTTTATCATGTTTTATCTTCCATAGAGGCATCAAAGAGGGCATTTCTGATGCGTTTTTTTCGAACATGGGTGCACCAAGTGTATGGTCCCACCAAATGGGTGGTCGCAAGTGATAATATATTAGAAAAAGCAGATACTCTTGATTTCAGTAGACAGGAAGAGGAATCCAGAACCCCTTATAAAAGACGTTTCTGCCAAAAAATCTCCCCCTTAGACTCTGTCTTCAATTAAACTGGACTAAAATTGCCTCGTCTCTATATATTTTTTTCAAATCATTCTGAAATCATCACATTGGAGTGACAGTAATATTGTTAGGGCAGAAAAGCCCTGACATTATTGCACTCTTTGGAATTGTGTTTTTGTCATTTTAGGTCACACTCAAGAGGGCCTAAAATACAGTTTAAGTTCCTCTTTGATGATTTTTGACACATTGGTGTTAAATATGCATGTCTGTGTTTGTAAAAGTTATTAAAAATGCACTAATGATGACATTGAAACCTATTTTAAATGTACCTGTGTGTGTGTGTGTGTGTGTGTGTGTGTGTGCGTTTGTATTGCACCTCAGCCCTAAGCAGTTCCCGGTGCTTCTGGCCCCTCTCCTCCACTTTGATCCGTGTCAGACATCTGAGGTTATGGAGTTCTTCTCGGAGGCAGTTTGACTCCCTCAGCAGCCCCTGAATCACCCCATACTGCTGCATCTTCTGGCTCTCCTTCTCAGCTACTGATAGCTGGTTGGGAACACGTTTAGAGTCATTTTCAGTTGGAAAAATCTCACAATTTGACTGCAATTGAAGGGTTACTGACAGCAGAATAGGACAGCAAAGAGGACAGAAAGTCCCGTATTATGAGGAAGATGGATATTGAAACTTTTCGATGTAAAGTTCAGACGTTTCAGATAACCTTGCGGATAAAAGTGCGATGGGAAATCTCATTTTGCCTTCTACATCTGAAGATAAAGTCGCTAGAAAATGAAAAATATCAACATAAAAATGGCATTTATTTAGAAAAGCTAGTGACAAGAAGTGAAAAAAGGTCTAAAACATATATTAAAACTAACACTGCTATCACAGTTCCAACAACAACAACAAAAAAGATAATGATAGGCTCCACAAAGACAGGGCTATTGCAGTAAATTGCATTACATTTTTACAGCTGCTAATGATAATGTGTCCACCCACGCTCATTGTTCCCACCTGCTTTTCAAAGCTGACTTTGAGAGCATCCACCTCTTTCTGAAGCTCCATCCTCCGCTCAATACCGGCCTCATGTTTGGGAACAGCATCTAACTAGAAATTCAAGAAAAAAATCAAAAGTCTGTTCAGATTTTCAGTCTTCAAGCAGATCTTACATCAGTCCTGAATCTTAGTAAAATGCTGTAAAAACTTATTATATCATTTGTTTCCCTGGATGTAGTCCATTAGACTTTCCATACTGAGCAAAGAAAAGACCATGACCAAACTTCAAATCAAATTCAGTTAAAGCATATTCTATTCCACATTAAACATTGATTGCAAAATAATTAATACTATATATCAGAGTTTCCCCGAGGCCTCTCTGATAGCCGTTGGATCCAGTGACACTGAAACTATTTGAAAAACTAATGAAAAATGAATGTCTTCAGGCGTTGGGATTGCCCCCTCTCTGCAGGGGCTGCCAGGCCGCCTGTTGAGTGGTACGAGCTCCATATTTAAAAATTGTTAGTCCCTTGAAGAAGAAGAATACTAAATCAGTAGGTTTAAAGCTGGAGTAGGCAGTATAATGTTGGAATCAATGGGCAAAACTTTCCATAATAACCTTTCAGCATATTGTAATTCAAGTGTTCTGAGAGAAAACTAGACTTCTGCACCTCCTCATGGCTCTGTTTTCAGGCTTTACAAAAATCTAGCCTGTGACGGGAGACTTTGGCCAATCACAGGTCATTTCAGAGAGAGCGTTCCTATTGGCTGTTCTACAAAGACAGATGCATGTCCCATCAACACGCTCTCATCCTAACACGTCACATACTGACACCCCTTGGCGTCACTTTAGGTTTAGACAACAAAACCGCTTAGTTAGGTTTTGGAAAAAACAACTTGGTTGGGTTTAAAACTACTACGTTTGTAAAGTGAAAATGAAACTGAACGTTGAGAACACGGGACACGAACGAACAGCTGATTGTAACGTGAAAGTGAAGCTTAACGCATGGGATACAAACAGCTGTCTCCTGGATGAAAGCCCTGTGTTGTTGGGCCCATCCGCCACCCCTTCCTCCCACCCTTTGTGTGTCTTTACGCTCTTCAAACTACGTCCCTTTCTCTGAGCATTTACTGTTGCCGCGGATGGGTTTACACTGTACTTAATGGAAAGCCTGGTGCGTCTCATACCGGCGCTAAAGGATGCCTTGGGGGATCAGCATCAAACACTGACGGCCGTGACAAAGCGTCGGTATTTCACGCTCCTTGGACTGAGAACAGGCGGGTCCCTTTGGTGAAAGTCTGATCAGAATCAGAATCCATTTAATTTGCCAAGTACACACATACAAGGAATTTGATTCTGGCTTTTATGCATCTTTCTAAATGTACTTACACAGAAATAGAGAAAAACAGCTAGGGACAAGGACAACAAAGCTGGACAAATAAAAGTGAGGAATAGACAGGTTCAATGTTGGAATATCCTGCAAGAAAGTTGCTGTTCCAGCATTGGCAACAACGGGCAAAAGCAACCCCAAAACAAGAAGATAGACTCATCAAAAAGAGAGTCTGACAATATTGGCAAAGTGTTTCAGAGATGGAGAGAAAATGTTGCCAATAGTTTAGCCTTCTGCTCACGGCTGTGGCTAGTGCTGTGAGTTAGCCTCTCAGCCACGGTAGCCACCGCAGTAGCTCGGGGCGAGCATCATTTTCTCTCCATCTCTCTAATAGTTCAGCTTTCTGTGTGAACTCTTTTAGGAGCTTACGTAGGACGGAGAGGGGAGAGCTGCAGGATGAGGGCTGTATTCTCAAATTCTGCTTTTTTTTTTTGCTTTGTCCAGAAACCTGCCTACCCAGGGGTACCACTTGAATTACAATATGCTGAAAGGTTATTATGGAATTTTTGCCCAATGATGCCAGAAACAAACCGCCTACCCCAGCTATTAGAGTTTTAAAAAGGAAACCGGCGCAACTTTATTTCAGCTACAGACATGAAGCACTAAATACTATCACTACTTTACATCCAGATTAAGCCTCGTGTGGTGTAAAGTTGAGAACACAACATTGTGTAAATATCACAGCCATCAATCACATCCTATCTGAGACAATAGAATGTTTGTCTTAATAGCTTACCACATTTTTGTGGTGAACCCGTCATCTAAACAGCCTTCACAGTCAAATTAATAATGAGTTATTGTTCACGTGAGAGTCGTTATTGATTGGCAGATAAGTGGAAATTAATGAATCACTGCTTTGTTTTTCAATATTTCCTCAATGTGTGAATTCCCTGAAGTGCCGTTGTGATTTCCTTTCATACCGTTATGTGCTTTGTGAGATGTGCTGATGCATTTCCCATGACTCTCCCCTCTCCTCTACTTCTTTCTCTTTAAAAACTGTGAACATCAGTAAAATTACAGGAAGCTCAAGAGTAAAAAAAAAAATGCTTCTGGTGTAATGCAGATTATCGTTTTAATGTGCTCATTACTGGCACCGTGACATTCACACGCAAAACTTTCCCACACCTGTGTTTAAGCCGTTATTTTTAAATGCAGAATTTTCCAAACCAATAGCCAAAATAAGTAAAAACATAATGCTGCAAACCATGAGGAGTACGTGTTTTAACATTGTGAGGTTTACTGGTAGAAACTGAATATTTACAAGCTGCAAATAGAGGTCCGGCATGTACAGAACGTCTCTCTGGGGAAAATAGCAGAAGCCTTTAGGTGCTAAAAAGTTTCTTCTTTACTCATTGAAAGTAAAAAATCTACAGGTCACCTGTGCCTGTAAATCATCGTAGACAGACTGCGTGTGCTCTAGATGTTCAGTTGCCATGGTCAACGCAAGCTCCATCCTCTTGAGGGCTTGCGCCTGCCTGAGGAGAAACACAGGCACCCTTTCAAATATTTATCATTTTCACAAGGCTGTAAGACTCCTACACAAAATGGGGAAACTCAAAATTAGGCTCATTATATGCATGTATTCCTGTCGAATATGCAGGTGTTCGGCAGTGAGGGAATGCTCTGAACTAATCAAATTTATGCCTAAAATAAAAAATCATACACGGACTATTCATGAGAAAATTCCATGCACATACTGAAGAGCGTAAAAGCCCTTACATACAGCGTGTAATTATTGAGGTGTATAGATGTATATGTGGGGGACTCATTTACATGTGCGATATGGTGCTCGGTTTGACATCACTCTGTACCTATTATTCTCCCTGAGCCGCAGAGAGTGGCTCTCATACAGGTGCTTCCTGTCGGACATGATGTTCCGCAGCTTTATTTCCAGGATACCTCTGGTGATGAAAAACACAATGATATGCATGAAAAAAACGCCCAGCAAAAGCCTCTCCTCTGACTCTAAAACTCCAGCCGTAGTGCCCATTTTTGACTGTATATTGTACTTGTTCCCCATGAGTTCAGCCTCATCCTCCCTGTTGACCTCCTGCTCTTTCAGCAGCATTCTGTTCTCCCCATGACCCTCGTCTATTTGGGCCCTGGGACCCTTCAGCTCCTCGTTCAACTTCTTCTTCTTCGACGTCAGGGCGCTGTTACGCTCGGCCGCCTGCTTCACTTCCTGTTCCATTTCTGAAATCTCTGCATTCAGTGCTTCTGTTTTCTCCATTGCAGATCTGATGCGTTTAGGGAGGTGAAAGAAAAATTGAAACATAAAGAACAAGTGTAAGTAATAACACCAAGAGAGGAGTATCCATTTATGACTTTTCACTTGCACTGTAAGAGTGCATATCTTATGAAATAACAGCGTGTGTGTGTTTCCTCCATCTTTTACATGCATCCCCAAGTACCCCTCCGCTTTGTGAATTTCAAATTACAAGTCACAGCTCACATGGCTCATACGGACGGTTCCACTGCATCACTTGCGAGCCAAATATTAATTTGAAATAAACATAAAAGAGACTGCAGTGCCAGTGGAACTATTCTCTGGAGAGGAAGGGGCTTTTGACTGCATCTGCACTTGAATACAAGCAGTCTGATGCATATGTTTGCCATGTTTTCTTTCTAAATTGAATTAGAGGGGATTCACACCTTTAAATCCTCGAGAAGAAATTTGACTGTTGCTACAAATAGTACCCCATTTTTCAGTTCTTCATGTCGACTAAGACATGCCTTTTTCGCAGGGTTGCAAAGCCAACACTGCGTCAAAGAGAGTGTGGCTGGAGAGATGTGTTACAGAGAGGAAGCCGAACAAGTATACACCCAGAAACTGATGCCTCTGGCAGGGAAATGAATGAAGAAACTGATATTTTGCTTCAGATTCTGCGTTTGTTTTTCTGTTCCGTATCAGGTCCAATCAAAAGTTTACACAGCGCAAAAACAATTGCCTTTTCCATTTGGGAAAACTACAGTACGATAACTCATCCAGTTAAATCCAGCTCATTCGTGTACAGGATATTAAGATGAAGGGAAGGAGACAGATTACAGAAGGATTTGAGCCAACTGACAGGGAGTGACTTAATTTTCAAAAGATGTTTCTGCTGTCTTTTCTTCTCAATGTCGTCTCACTGAAGCACACTCGCTGGCTCATTTTTTAGTCCTGGTGTTTGAAACACATAAAGAATATTAAAGCGGCTGCATGTACTTACTCCCACTTAGCGCGTTTCCTTTGAATCTCCTTAAAAATCTGGTCGGGGGTGCTGATGAGGGCTTTTTTCTCAGCCTTGTTAGACACACAAATGTAAGAAAAGCAAATTATAAAGTTATGTTATTGATGTTTTTTCTGTATGCTATATCCACTTACACACGCGCTCTCTCACACAGACCTTTTTGAGCTCTATGATCTCCATCTTGTCTTCCAGCTCTTTTTGTTCTTTCAATATCTGCGTTTCACAGGTTTCCACGTCTTCTGTCAGACTTCTGTGCGTGGAGTGAGGGCACAAAAAGAACGCTTATTATCTGAAGGATTTGAATTAACAACACTTAAAAGGTTCGGCTGCACTGCTTCTTATTAAAATGGAACAAAAAAGACAACGTCATGAAGAGCTCTACAGAGTGAATGTGTTCACCTGTATCAATCTGCAGGGCAACGTGAGCGAACAGCATGTGTACTCTCTGAACGACAGCTACTGTAGGATAAAGTACCTGACTTCCAGTTGTCTCTGGAAAACATCTTTCTTCAGCTCCTCATATTTGTCCTGCAGGGCCTTTGTTCTGCTATCCAGCTCCTGGAGGACCCACCAGCAGTATGAACATTAGATCACATATCAAGAATATCAGCTCTATGATGTCAATTTAATTGAGCTCAGGCTACAGGCAAAATACCACTGTTTTTTTCCCCCTCATTTCTTAGCGTCTGATCCAAACTCAGCATCAGCTCCAACAGCCTTCTGCTTTGCACATGGATTTTCCTGTTTTTTTTTAAGACTCATGAACTGTCTTTTAGTGTATTGATGAAAAGTTCTTCAATTGTTTGAGCAGTAAAAGTAATTTTCAGTGCTTTGACTAGTTCTAGTTTGATGTCTAAAATGTAATTCCTGCACAACAAAGATAGGTTTGACGCTTAACATCGTTGAATAATGTTGGATTCCACTGAATCAGTTTTGCAAGCACGAGTATGAACGTAAACAACTGCGACTAAACCAGCTGTTATCAATTCAACTTGATAAATGTAATGCGCTTTAAAGCTAGTGTGTGGTTTTTCCTCCAGTATCCATCTACTGTACATACAGCAAAACAATTAGAAATGTATGCGAGGACTCTGTAATGAAACGCATAGCTTATTAATCACATTTGACAAGCGTGTGACAGAGAGAGAGAGAGAAGAAGGCAAATTGTTTCATAGAGTTAATGTAGGTCCAACAACAGCGTATTGTTTCAATAGCAATGGGAAAAGGGACTCATAAAAAGGCCCCTTTACACATACACTGTGACAGAATAAATAGCCTGAGCTGTTCTAGTAGAGGCAGCAGCTTCTGCTATTCAAATAAACAGATAAAGGCGTTGCTGGTATGAATATTATTTGACCACACACTTCTGATGTTGTGCTTTTTAAGAATGAGTCCCGGTGCTGTGCGTGTGTCCACAGCAGTGGTGCAATGCCCACTCAATACTGACTCGATAATTCATGTCGCGAGCAGCAGTCCAAATGCTGCAACTGTTTACTACAACACTGGCTCCCTGTAGAGAATCAAACCAGCATGCGTCGCTGCTTCTAGGAGTATTTTTTTTAATGTAAATTCACTTTGTCAAAGTTCGCTTTTAATGCAACCCTAACACAAGGACACACGGGCATCTCCAGGGTAAATTGGATAAATCTTTTCCTGTTTGTTTGGTCTGTTGAAGGTCAACCCACGAGCCACCTTCACTCAAGGGCACTGTAGTTTTTATGTGGAGAAGATACTATCCAGAGGCATGAAAGCACAATTGTAGTACATTTTAAATGTGTTGTTTTTGCGAACAGTAATTAAACGGTAGTTGCATAACAACCTCAAAAGTATTCAAAAACCCCAAAAGTTAATTAAAGCTGCGGAATTTATTCAGCAAGCTCAAAATCTAGCCCTGTTTTGCCATTAGGCAGCGGAATTTTTATGAAGTTTGATTATTGGAGAATTGTGAATGCGACGCTCCTCGAGACTACCCTGAGGGACTTATGTTAGTATTCTTGATTTTCTTCAACACTATTGCAGAGTTGTAATGCCGGTGATGCAACAGCTACTGTAGCTGCATTGTGGCAGACTTATGATAAACTAAATAATACACGTAATGCAGTATTAATATGCCCTACAGCACCCTACAGAGTATGCTTGGAGAAGATACTGGGATTCTAGTATGATATACGAATGGTCTTATTTCTTACTGTAAATGTCTTCCTTCATCATCATCATTTAATCATGTATATTATAATACAGTGTGAGCGTTATTACATTGCATTTTTGAGTTGGAGTGGGAGCGAGAGCTTTTAAAAGGGACTGTATGTAAGTTTTTACACGTTTTTTAATCGTTTTTTTTATTGCCAATGTGGGAGCAGGTTGTAACCTAACCTAAAAAATGAGACCTACCACCACTTTCTGGGTTTCCTCAATCGGCCTGTAGACTGCCTTTAATGTGAAGAATGTGGGCCTGTTTTTTCCGGGAAAATCTAACGGATGTGACGTCATGCTTGCTCGTGTATATCTGGTGAAGCCCGTCTTGCAAATCAGGAATGTGCCTCACTGTTTTGACCGATGCTCGTTCGTGTCTACGTAGTGCGAGCACATGCGCAAGCAACAGGACGCTGACTATCGTTGACTTAACGGCCACAGGTGTCACTGTTAACAAGCAATTTCTGATTCTTACATATAGCCCCTTTAAATAATATATTTGACTGCTCTGTTATGCATTTTGCTACGTGATAACCAGCCATTATTAACTTAAATTTGCCCTCTTAAAACAAAAGTTAAAAACCCCTCTCCAGCTGTGACAAGGATTAAAGCTTTTTCAACTCATATGCCATCATTTTATCTGAATGGGACATTGTAATATAAAAACGTTTAGCTTCAAAAAGAGCCAATGGCAAGTCATCATATAGAGGGATTAAGCCTGGATGGAGGCTTTAAGTAAAACTCATAATGTATCCTCTCTGAAGACCGCTGTTGCAGTGTAGTAATCCACGTCTCTGAAACTACACCTGGATGGTGCAATGATGAACTTACAGCAGGTTCGGGCTCAATCTCATTCTCTTTCTCCAGATACTGCTTCTCCTCCAAGAGACTGCATAAGGGCGAGGTGAGGAGAGGTGAGGAGAGGTGAGGTGAGGTGAAGAGGAGAGGAAGAGAAAATTGGGAAAAGAAAACAAAAAGTGTTGGTAAGAGAAACAAATAACATGTTTCAGTTCCTTGTTAAACAGAAAGAGGAATGAAAGTGGAACGGGAATTTACATTTTTTAAATTAGAATGGTGTGCAGTTTCCAGTTGACCAAACCTCATGCTAAATTCGTCTTAATTGAAAGAGAAAGCATGAAAAAAGAGGATGCAGTGGGTGTCAAACATTTTAAATTTGTTGCTATGAAACCTTTCTACTATAAAAAGATCACATCTTGGACACACATACTGTATAAAAGAAGCAGTATATACTGTATACACAAGCTTTCTCATGCACAAACACAAAGAATCATAAATTAAGTACCCAGCACGGTAGAAATGTGCATATGAAAACATAATTTCTATGAATTTTTCATCGCCCTGCGGCGCACGCCATTTGATTAAAGTTTGTATGAAATAATTTCGAGTCAGCTCTGTCATTGTGAAAAAAAACCTTACAATAGCACATAGTGCGCTGCTACACGTTTCACAAAGTAAATGATATTAATCTTCCTGACAAGTTGATATATTGGATATTAACTGATACACAGAGAAAGCTGTGTGAATGCTAAAATATGTGACTGGAAAAAAAAAGTGCTGAATTCCTACATATCTGTTTGGCTGAAGATAAAGGACGCAAAGATTTAAAAAAAAAAAAAAAGAAGGCATATTTGCATGGTGAGCATCTGCTTGTCACATGCAGACCGCTGGCCATTTTGGACAGGAGAGGAGAGGAGGAGAAGGGAAGAAGAACAGAGGGGAAAGTCAGATAGAGGGAAAGAGATTGGGGCTGGAGGGGATGAAAGAGAAGAAGAAGAAACGGAGATGATGAGAGAGCTCACCACCAAACACTGTCACAAGCAATATGCACACCCAGTGTCTAATCCTGTCTATTACTGCATCCTCTGAGAATGCTCTGTAAGTGGTTTTCATTTAATATTTCAATTACCGCTGGGCCTTCAACTCCCTTCCTCACTGTGTGTGCTCTGCACTAAAAATCACTGTATCCTACAGATCATATCTTTGCAGTGCAGTGGTGAGTTTATGTGCTGCGAGTGGTTTAATATTGCTGAAGCGATCCGGGGTCAAATGCAATGCAGGGAAGATGAGAAAATAGATCTGCTTAAGAAGCATTAGGAAAATTAGAGTTTAATTCACTTATTTTTTATTTCCTCCTCTGATTTTCTAGGACACAGCTGTGAGCTGATTACTTACTTCAACTAGTTTCAGTGCTCACAGTTGAATTGCTGGATCTCTGGTGCTTAAACTTCAATGCAGAATTCAACATTGCAACACTGAAACTGATCACTGAAGTGATTTTATCGCTTACCCTTTAACTGCTTTCAGCCTCTACGCATCAACAGTGACAACTAAATTTTACCCTTCAAGTGACAGCTCACGTATACCCCAAGTGATATTTCACCTGCTGTCACTGCTTACACACCGATTGACACTTTAACTATCTCGGGTGCTTCAACTTTTCAACATTTCGACTGCTTTCATAGTTTACAGTTCAGCTACTTTCATTTCAAACAGATAAATGGACAATTTGATTGCCTACAGGGCATAGAAACTTGCCTAGGGGCACTTCATCTGAAATTTCAGTTGCTTTCATCATTTACAATTCAACTGACATTTCAACTACTTTCATCAAAAATAATAACAAAGCAAGGAATCTCTGTCTGTATGTACATATGTGTGTCCTTCATATATCCCAAGAACCGCTCGTCCGATCTACTTCACACTTGGTAGGTGTATAGCCGGGGACCCAAGAAAGTGCAGTGTCAAATTTGGTGCAATTTGGATATGTGACAAGTTTAATATTAATGAACTCTTAATGAAAAAAGCGAATGAAGCGCGACTTCAGGGCTCTGTGGACTGAGTCGAGCATGTCCTCATTGTTCACTTTTACTGCTGGATGCTGGATATATTAACATTAAAAACCAAACTGTTCTTCACTTCCCTGGAGTCAACGAGCGTTGAGCGGTTCTCGACAATGCTGCAAGCAGCACTTCCAGAACCACGCAATCGGCCCGCTCCAAATGGGCACGCGTTCCCGATGGCCACGCGCTCCGAACGGGCACGCCCCCCGACAAAGCTGCAAGGAGCACTACCGGGAGCTAATCAGCCTTTTCCCAACGGCCACGCCCCAAACGGGCATTGCACTAGTCTCTTTAAATTACATAACATTTTTACCTGTTTACAGTCTTTGTAACTGCAATTTTTTACCATAAGCACACTTCGATTTTCTTCAGAAAATTTTTCCTTTTCTAGTTTTTGCTTGTGACTTACTGGTTGATTTTACTTTCTCATGCCTTTAAAAAAAACTATTCAATCCCAGCAGGAAACATTGCTCTATGACATATTCAACATGTAACAAGGGGCCGCTCACAAGTAGACATTGTTTTTGTTTTCAGGGGCCAGAAGCCAAAATGTTTGGGAACCACTGGTGCATGTTATCACGTTGCTTAGCAGTGTTCCAGTAACCTCCCTTTGGCCCTTGAAAAGAGGAGTTTGTGTACAGAAAAGTGGGAGACACTCGAGTGAGTGTGTTATTTTCCAGTTCTGTGGGTGTGTGTGTGACCTTTCGGACGTACTGATAGTGGTGTTGAGTGAGTTAGGGGGAAGGAAAAAAGAGAAACCTGCAGCAGAAAAGAGGAAAATTGGTTGCGATGTGAAAAGAGACTCGTGGGAGCTAAAGGAAAGGATTAGAAGAGGGGGAACAGAAACAGACTCCAGGACTGATGTCAAAAAGCTAAACCAGAGCAGAGAGCTCAGACAAGTAAACACGTTACATCCAGAGCAAACATAAAAATCCACTTAAAACTGGTATTTTTGTCATGAACTGTGTACATCAAGTTTTCCCCATGAGATAAATCTTTGAAAAATGTGGCTACTGAAACAGAAACAGCATTTAAGGTAATGGCAAAAAGCTATCCCCGGTAACAGCACCTATACTATTTATGTTTCTTCACCTTCACCTCCCTCTAAAGTCAATGAAAACTTGCGAAGATGCTGCCTCGGGCGGTCACCTCAGTGTTTGGTCCCTAGTTACTTCCTGTGTGTGTGTGATTGCGTGCATATGGTCTCTTACTGTACACACTTCTCACTTCACCACTCCAGTTTCACTTCTGTGTTTTGTCCTTACTCTCTCCTCTGTCTCATGGGTTCCTGTCAGTTGTGTGAATCATCCGTGTGTGTGTACGTGAGACCAAACTCCAGCCAAATATGAGAAAAGTTTGTAATAGATGTATTTTCTTGAATCAAATGTCATTTTTCATTTGACTCATTTGACATTTGATTCAATATGTGACTGAAAATGAAACTTGCAGCATGAGTGATTGCAATAATAACGTGTATATATATATATACACATACACAAATACACACCACTCACCATTTCAGTTGGTACTGTGTCTTGTACTCTCTGTCCTCAGCAGCTTCCAGTTCATTGTATGCCTGGAGGAGCTGTTGCCTCAGTTCATTGACCTCACTTTCAGGCTCCACAGAGGCGCCCTGCTCCTCTGTTCTCTCCACCTCAGCCTGCAGCCTCTCCAGCTCAGCACGACACCTCTTTGCCTCTCCCAAAAGGTGCATCTCAGAATCCTGGGCACTATCGGATGAAATGATGATTTGAAGTATATGGTATGCAGCATACAGATTTTATATCCTTCCTGCTTGGTACATTTACACATATTCTAACAGTCAAAAACACAGTTAAAACAGTAGAGTTATAATTTTATGTCATTATTTCTACATGAGAATGTGACAATACCCTCTGCTTTTACTTGTTATCACAGGTTTTCATGTTATATTAAAACACTAATGACTGGATCTCGTGACTGTTCAGGGGAAACTAACCAATGACTATAAAATAAATCCATATACCTTTAGTTAAATGGCATATAACAACAAATAATCTAACCAGCCTTAACTCTCGTCTGAATCCATTTTTTCACAGAAGCTGTGGTAAAATACGAATGTAAACATACAGTAGCTGCTGATTTCCTTAAGCCAATTAGCTTTAATGTGCACATTCAGATTGCTTTCTTCTTTTCACACGAAATCACGCAATGATGTGTTGAGTAGACAAGAAATTGGGGTCTCAAAAGTTAATTTCACTTCATCTATTATGTGCCTTGGTGGCGATTTTGAGAATCGGTGTTCCATTAAGGATTTGATAAAGCTTAAAAAGAAGTGTGTTTTTGATTGACTCTCAGCCTATGACAGTCAGTTGTGGTGGTTAATACTGCCTCAGTTACATCCTTGCTTTCACCTCTTTGCTCCCATTTCTGGCTCCACTAACTGAGTGAGAAGTGACCCCAACCAAAGTGTCCCTTCAGAAGTCAGTGGCTTGTCACAGATGCTACTTCCGCACTTTTTTCCAACAGTATGTGAGAGCAGGACAACCAGATCTGATAAGGAGTCTTCTTCAAGGACGCTTCAGTTGGACGGATTTTGGCTGTCACAACATCTCCACTGTGCTGTATTTTCAGCATCTTTTGCAGTCGTAACGCACCTCCAAAATATGAAGGTGACAAATGAACTTGTGTTTCCACAAGAAAACGTACCGCTTCAGAGTGTCATGGAGTAGCCTGTAGCTGGATTTCAGTTTGGATACTTTGGTCCGGTTGATTTTGCCAAACGACAGCAACTGAGGAGCACGAAAACAGAAATATTACAAATCACATGGACATGAAAAACAAGTTTGTTAAGAAGAATTTGCAGGTAGTACACAATTGATTGAATCTTTCAGTATCTCACGATTCGATAGTTGATTCTCGGGGGTCACGATTCAAAATCGATTCTATAGTCAGTACATAGGGGTGCTAATTTCAGCATCTACTCCAGTCCGCTGTGCGCCAATAAGACAGTGCGGTAAATTATGACCTGAAAGCATTATGGAGTTTTTTATATTTGAAAAAGGTTATATCTACTGATTTATTGATGCTAAACTTACACAATTAAACACTTTTTACTAGAACGTTTAGTATTTCTTAATTCTCAATGACTTCTAGAATAACACGTTCAAGTTATACAAGAAATAACAATGCTGCCTGTTACATAAATAACATTGGTATGCTAGATCCCTTTACATTTCTCAGAAACTTGCCGATTTCAAAAATAAATTGTACACAAAATAACACTGTAAAGCTGGTATTTTGTGTGATTTTTCAACAAATCACTCAATAATGCCTGACACGACTTTGACTTGGTGTGTAGGACTACTGTCCATCAATAAAATATGTCGTTTTTCGTGTAGAAGTTGTGAAATGATCAGATTCTTACAAGATAAGAATCTGTATTCGTACATGAATCAATTTTTAACCAACCCCCTATATGATTATTGATGGTTGACAGCAGCTGGAAATGTGTAACCCATATTTCCAAACGCCTATCAGCATATGATTGGTGGCTGGGTTTTAAAAACTTCCCGTGTCAATCATCCACATCTGAGCAGTCCAGCTACAGCCAGACATTACAGCAGTCCTAAACTGTTTGGCTTCATTCAGCTAAGTTGGCAACAGATCCTCCTGCACGGGTCTGCCAGCTCAGGTTGCACCATTTCAAAGTCTTTGATCTGACCCCAGAGCTGCCAGTATAAAAGCTAAGACATTAATAGAATAGCAGCGGAGATCTCTTGCTGCCAGACAGAATATTCAATAGGACGATATTGCTTTGAAACAGATACAATTCTGACCGCAGTAAGCACTTTTGTAATATTGTTCAGTGACAAAATTAAATTCCAGGAGTTGAAAACTAAATCACTAGAGAGTCCAAAAGAGTTTCAAATTTCATAATAGTCAGAACTTTTCTTTGACAAATATTGCTTTATTTCTGCTGTAATACGCTCAAACTTAGTTACTGTTTTAAGAAAAAGCTCTTTTATATGTGCCAGGACTCAAAGTGTGATCGACCACAACAAAGCCCAACTCCCTGATGTCTTTAAAGAGTATTTGACCCAAGTTGGGCTGAACAAACCGTAATCATCACAGCAGATATCACAGTATCAGGACACTTTATCACAATCAGTATAAAAAACAAACCCTCCAACTATCTCCCAATCTCAAAAAGGAGAAGAAAAATCATTGGGAATGGCCCATATATAACGTCAGATTACAGGTATACCATTAGATGATTCTAAAAGAGATACACAGCTGTGAAACCTTGGTAAAAAGGGAAACAAAAACAAAGCAAAGAGAAAGATATCAGGGTCAACGGCATTGCAAAAAAGGGAAAATTATCACTAAGAGTTGTTGTTAAATTTCTCTCCGTGGCGTGTGTAAACAGTGATAGAGACGGTGTTGTTCCCTCTTATCTTCGGAGCCAGGTTGGTAGAGTGGGGAGAAATGAGGGATAGCCTTGTTTGTATCAAAGAGCTGCAGAACTGTGGATATCTCAGGTCAGACTGTGTAGCAGGTAATCTAACGGCAATGAACGCACACAAACGCTCCGATTATATACACACTGATAACTCGCCCAGACTTCAAACATTAGGGATAGCCGATTATATTTTTAGATTCATTTAATTATACTGTTTATCCGGCTATTGTCAAATGCGCTCGCGACCACGTTCCAAGGGCTGAAAGGACGGAGATATGAGCGTTGTGAATGATGTAGATTAGGCCTCTCGTTAATATGATTTACTCAGATGTTTTCCAGTCACTTTGCATTAGCAGTCACCCAAGGTCAAAGACCTAAAAGCATAACACCTGACACGTATTATATGATCTGTGTTTTAAAGCATTTCAAGAATGGTTAAATCTCTCACTGTTAACATCTTGCAATGGTAAGGGTGTCATCTGGTCCGGATTGATCCCTTCAACTCGTCGTGTAATCTAATATTAAGTTCTTAAAAAAAGAACATTACGGGAACACGCACAATTATCTCATCGCGCTGAAACTAAATGACTACAAAATGAATTTGAGGGCTAAATAACACATCAAATATGTTGTGTTTTCAGCGACGCAGATGATGCGACAGACACCCTGGACATTTATCTAAGAGAAGCAGCCTGAAGCGGTTTCAGGCAGCCTCTCTAATTCTGGTGCCAAGACTTATCTTCAGCAGTATAGGAGGCTTTTTCTTTTTATGGGCCGGCTGCATAAGGCTCACATGTGGCAGACCATCTTTTGAAGTGCGATAGAGACAATCACTGGAAGATATTTATGCAGGCACATGGACGCACATACCTGTCCATCTACCCCCCCAGAGCATGTGATTTGTACCGCAGAGCAGCAATAAACCCTCCAGTAATACGAGTGTGTGGTGCAGCAGGTATAACAAAAACAACCTGTGGGCTTTAATCCTCTGCACCCTCAGGGAGAAAAATAATGACCATGGATTCCACAGTGTGATGGAGAGAACCATCATCCCCCTCTATCTGTGTGTGTGTATCTCTACCTTCATGTCCTCATATTGACTGTTTGAACTGGAGACGAGCCTACAGCGAGATTGAATCACTTTGTTAGAGGGAGAAGAAGTTTTGTGCTGTAATATTTTCCTTTCTGGGCGAGTTTCCTCCATCAGCAGGGCCGAGAGCCACTTCGGTAGATGAAATCAATTATCGGAAACTGTGCTGCTTCTCTAGAAATATGACGCGCGCATGAGACATCCAACGCCTCAGAAAGAAAATCCAATTTCATAACCCGTGGTTATGAATCACATAATACACAATAGCAGTTGCCATGTCCCAAAAAACAAATAAGCAGTGTCAAGTTAAGGATCTTACTATGATTTTATAACAAGACTCCAAGCATAGGGCTAACATCCAGACTGTAAATTACACAAAGAATCGTTCACTCTGCATTTTAATAGCCTGTATTGCTTAATAATATCTATAAGATGCTTCATGAAATTGGCCAATGTATGAATAATGTTTGTGGGGGAGTACAATTTCAATTAAGACAATCTAAAAAACACTGAAAATGACCACATAACCACATCCTCATTACAGGCATGTGTATTGTTTATTCATTTATAATCCGTTCCATCAATGGTGACATCGCAGCAATTAAATATCTAATAGATTTTACATTAAGTTATCATTGTGTAACTTCACCGACAGCATGGGGCCACAGAATGGAGTGGTGAGGACGAAAAGACTGGGTACAAACTCATGTTAAAGTACCTTTAGGCAAGTCACTTTCTGTAAAATAACAATTTATTATTCCAGTTTTCTGGCCTTTGATCTTTCTATGGAGGAGACAAGTGGAATATAAATTGTCATGTGGGAAAATAAAGTTGTTATGGATGTCCTGAGCAGGTTTTCTAAGGATGTATATATCAGTATAAACCCCTCACCTCATCTAATGTTCAAGGGCATCCCAAAACAAGACATTTTTGACATTTTATGCTACCAAAATAAAGCATTTCCCTTCATTAATAAACAAAAGCCTTTTACACACAGTGCTAAATGTGAGAGAATCATTAAGCAGCACAAAATAAATAAGAGAGCAGCCAGCAGTTTCAATTAATGATGTCCACGCTGACGGCTCGTGAGGCGAGCGGAGCCATTTGGGGTTTTATTAAAAAAAAGGCTGTTTTGCATTTATTTCAGTGACATGCTGCAGGTGTTTGAACTCGCTTTTGAATTTCCATATTTTGTTCATGCGAGAGATGAAGAGAGGCTGTCTTAATGCAGTCCAAACTTTTACTGACACAACACAGGAAAGTATTGCGTCAGGAAAGGACACTGTGATGAAAAAAACACTTAAGAAGAAACCAATATAGGAAAACATTAAAGATATAATATGATACAGGCTATTTTCTTTATGAAGCACTATTTATCCATCACGACATATCTTCTTTAAATTGATTTGGCTTTACTCATTTTAATGTAGATCTATTCTGAGTTAATTGTGCCATCTGCCTGTATTATGTAGGAAAAATTATATATTGAATCATGACAAAGTACTAGCAGGTGCTCAATATTATGGAAAGGGATTCAACAAAACTGATTCTGAAAAGTGAAGCCAAGGTGGAAGTGCCTTTTAAACTTGCATTCTTTCTAACAGCCAGCAGGGGGCAACTCCTCTGGTTGCACAAAGAAGTTTGATTGTATAGGAGTCTATGAGAAAATGACCCTACTTCTCACTTGATTTATTATCTCAGTAAACATTGTAAACATGAGTTTATGGTCTCAATCACTAGTTTCAAGTCGTCTTCAATACAAATTATGGTCCCATTTAGAGTCAAATAGACCATAAAGCAGGGTATGCTTTAGGGCGTGACTACCTTGTGATTGACAGGTCGCTACCACGGTGTTGTCCAGTCTGGATGTTGTCGTCTTACAACTCACAATATGTTTTCAGTTCATGAAAGTTAGTTGTAACATTTTGGTTGCCTAAGGGGCTGATCACACAGAGACGTGTCGCTACAGGCAAAATCAAAAATGGATTGGCAAAGTGTGTCAGGAAAAACAGCGTGATGGGCCTGTGAGCTTGCAACCAGGTGATGATTAATGAAAAAATGTATTCTCTCAATTTCTCTCTGTCACTCTCAGACAGTAGCCTACATAAAACTATCACGACATGAGATATGAATTCACCCTTTCCTCCGTTGCTTTCTCACAGTCCAATACCCTACCACATCTACGGGCATCAAAACAGGAAGGACGGGATTAGGTAGTAACGCCCGCCTCTTGCTTGATTTCATTGGCAGCCTGGGCCAAGTTTGACATTGACAAGCGCGGAAAAGTTGAAAATATCGTAACTTTTTTGTGCGTCTAAAAACTGCTCGAAAAATGCGCCCTGCGGCGCAAGTCAGGATCGCACAGCAGGCATGTTGTACCATAGAAAAACTGAGGTTTTGCTTTTCTAGTGTTGCATCTCTTTGTGATCGGGGCCTATAACTGTCGTTCGGCGTCCGGTTGTACTTAACTCCACCCTCTCGTGTCACTTCTGGCTCCAAAAAGATCAAGATGGGGACAGCCAAAAACCAAGATGGCGACGGCCAAAATGCCAAACCCGAGGCTTCAAAACCGTAGTCCACAAACCAATGTCACGGTGACTACGTTTTATACAGTCTATGCTTGTTAATAAAAAAAACAAGTTGATTGTACTAATTGAAACAAACCCTCTTTATTGCTGCTGTTTAATGATGGATTTTACATTAATTGTGCCCACCTGAGCCTTACTTGGAACTGCAGAGTGACTGATAGAGTTGCCAATTTTCAATAAGGCTTTGGGAATCTGAACTAGGTCAAGGGGGACAAGGCCTTTCAATTGTATGCTGCGGACATCCAAAATCACAAAACAACATAGCGTGAAAAAGCATCACCCTTGCATCAGTTGAGTGGATAGTTCCTGTGCACTGAGTCATTTCTCTCTTCAGGGAAATGAGCAGACTTCAGAGTGAGGCAGGACGGCACCATGCACTGACTGCAGGCAAAGGACCTACCTCCTCTCTCTATGTCCCTCCCTGCCTCTCTTTCTTCCCCTCTCCCCCAAAATCTGTCTGCATCTCTGTGGTTATTCACATTGCTGCTGATACGGTGCTTTGCATTACGCAATAGTACTGCCCCTCCCATCCTTTCTAAGTCAGCACCCTCCCTCCCTCCCTCTCTCTCTCTCTCTCCCTCGTCCTGATATTAATGACACAGCTATCTGAGGCAGCAGCGGCAGTTCCCCTGCGCTCTCCCTCCTGCAGGCTGTGCTCATACACACATACACTCTCAAACCAATAGGATACTGGACATACGTTCACACAATCCTATACTTACAATCTTGCCGCTGCGGGCACTCACTCGCACACTGCATTCAGACACTTTGAGTTCATATCGGAGGCAGACTTTCACTTTACACACACTTATTCCTGCTTTGCAAATCTCTCACTGAAAAATGAGGACAACTGTGTTTTGCTTTTGTGCCAGTCTCCTGCTTACAGCCACCTTGGTGCCGCGCACCAGCCAGGCAGCGGACTTCCCCGTCAACTCACCCCAGAGATGGGACACTAGAGGACCCTTTTCTTTGGGATCGGACTCTGGGACTCCCACCTCCTGCCCCATTAAACTGAGACCCTCGGGCCAGTGTGGGAGCTCTGGGGCCAGGGCAGAGGATGGGGAGGACTGCCCTTACCAGATCACCCTGCCTCCCCTCACCATCCAGCTGCCCAAGCAGTTCAGGCTGCTGGAGAAGACGATGAAGGAGCTGCAGAGCCTGAAGGAGGTGGTCAACAAGCTGAAGAGCGGGTGCCAGGAGTGCCGCGGGGCACAGGGCAACGGGGCTTTTGGAAATCAGCAAGCCGACCAGGGACAGACGCAGGTCCCCCTTCAGAGGGGGGTTGCTGGGGAACAACTGAGGCTGGACCCGACAGGACAGGACGTGCAAGGTGGGTCCAGCCGAGAGGAGAGGGGAGATGGGATGGTCCCTGGAGCTACTGTGGACGCTGCTGGACTGGGGCATGGTTCTATTTTTGGGAAAATTACACCGAGCCCGAGCAGTATGCAGGAGATGCAGGTAAGAGGTGCAGTTTCTTCTCACAAAAAAAAAGACAATTTTTAACACTTTTAAATTGGAAAATGCAGGATTTTACCAAGGAATGAGTGCTATTTCTTTTTTTTTTTTTTTTACAAATTATACATCTTTTTATAAATTTCTCATGACTGATATCAATAAAAGTTTGGTGAATCGTTTGTCAGCCTAATCTAAATTAGCGTAATCAATAGTTTTGGTATTGTTCAAACTAAATCAGTACACGTTCTGTACCATATAAACATAATTCAGGGGTCTCTCTGTACCAACAGTGCAATAGTGGCACTGCACCAATTTTCATCAAAGCCGTGTAAATCCCCAATAAGCCAGTATCATTATCAGCCTTGTGAAGATTTTAGTGACACTGACCTAAACAAACTCAACTAGAATGTGCTTTATAAACACTGTAGGAGGCTAAATTTGCCCAGTCAAATGTACCCAGCTGGAATGTAAACTGGCCAGATGTTAAAAGACCTGTAAAGTCCCACCTGGCACCAATCCACCAGGGAAAATTCCTGGTACTGTAAACAGGGTGGGGAACCAGTGTTATCCACCAGCCTAACGGCGGTACATTTTTTTTTTGTTGCTCTGTCTGGCAAGTTTTGTTGACTCTCAGCCACTTTGGCAGACGGCCAACCATCACGCAGACTCGTTCCTGTTCTAAAATTCAAATTGGCTGGTAAAACAATGAAGGAGGCCGGTGACTTCAGTAATCCACCTGCTTTGTATTCAATGCACATAAATAATTTCCTCCCCCGCGCCCTTTCCCAGGTGAAGCTGAATAAGATGTCAGCCAGCCTGCGCAACGCCAGGAACCAGATCTCGGCTATGCAGGGTCGTTTTGAGGGGCTCAACCTGCTCAACATGGACAACGTGCAGGCGATGGTGGACAGGCGGGTGGAGAACATCTCGGGAGTGGTCAGCAAACTCAGCTCCACCTGCACGACCCAGTGTGCAGTATCAAACACCCCTCAGTGTAAGCCTGCTCTCACTAAGATTACTTTGGATGCATTCTCTTTTTTTTTTTTTGTTATTTTGAATGCTCCAATCTTTTTCTCCATTATTTTGCTCCCTCCTATCTTACATTGTCATTTGAAAGCCCTCTCCATCTTCTCAGCTATTTACTATACATGTATTCTCTTTTCGACCCTATGTGTTTTCTATTGTTATATTCCATTCTGTTCCATCTTTGCCATTTCAAAGATACCTCTCCTCTTCTCATATATTCCATTTGTTGCAATCTTTCTGAGCTAAATCAAGATGCCCTCTCTCTTTTCCCTTCTCTTCTCTTCTGCATATGTTGTTATTGTAATGAAACTCCAGCACACACCATACACGTCCAGCAGTTTGAGGTTGTTGTGAGGTGAATTTTTCTGGCATTGGATCTATCCAATTATTCCTAAGTGGACATGGTGACTTGTAATCACTACAAACAACCCAACTCTGGGTGGTCACCTTCACCCAGCGAGGCCTTTCTTTCTGGGAAATGGGAAATGAAATCTTCCAGGCTGACGATGACATTGACAACAGTGGTTTGTTGCGACATGCCTTTTCTATTATGGATATGAGCAACATTAGGTAAAAACATGAGAAAAGGATTATGCTATAGTGAGGCTCTGTCCACGACATCACAATAGCAGAGCCTCAGTCAGCTGAGTGCAGCCATAACAAAATTACCAAAGCAAAATAGCTTTACGTTGAGGTCATACTGTACACGAGTGAAGCAATATGACAACTACGGGTAAAAGAAGAATTTCAAATTACCTCTTATATAACTAATTCAAGTGTCTCGACATTCCACTACTCTCCATATGCAGACACTCAAAAAGGGGAGAGGGAGAAAAAGAGACAGATACTTGGCACCTACGCTACTACATAGTGTGAATATTTAAAGCTGCAGTAGACAGAAAGTTTTTGGCATCATTGGGAAAAGAAATCCATAATAACCTTTCAGCATATTGTAATTCAAGTGTTCTGAGAGAAAATGACACTTCTGCACCTCCTCTGGGCTCTGGTTTTCAGGCTTTAAAAAATCTGGCCTGTGACGGGAGACTTTAGCCAATCACAGGTCATTTCAGAGAGAGCGTTCCTATTGAGTGTTCCTATTGGCTGTGCTCCGGCTGTTGGGCGGTGCTTGGTATTTCGTCAACAGATCTCAACATGGCTGCCGGGTCACAAACTTTCTAATTTTACAGCTAAACAGTACACTACAAGATGTTTCTGAAAACATTTAAGGCGAGAAATAGGCATTACAGTAACAGAATATTGATTCATATTTGATCAGCACTGCCTAGTTTGACCGTTTGATTGGAGTTTGCGAGTGATTGACAGCTGCTCAAAGACGGCAGGCTCCAGCTCGGCTCTGATTGGTTGTCTTCCTCTGGTCTGTGAAATCTTAGCCATTAGGAGCAACGGAGGACACCGGAGGACACAGAGGCACATGATTTTTTTCGGATTACCAAATTTGCTCCATTTCTATGCACTGCAGCTTTAAAAAATAACCTTAAAAAGGCAACGGTTTCTGGATTCAATTCTGAAAAAAGGAAGTTCAGCAGAAACTCATAATGGAGTCTTTGTATAAACGTATCAGTAGGGATTGCAAACTAGCAAAGCATACCAAACATTCCTCCTTACATTGATGTAAAAGCTTATTTGGATGAGGGCACAGTTGAAATGCAGGCCTCTTTTCAGACCAAAACGGAATAATATCCTGATATTGCGTGAGTGAATGTGACACTATATTGGGGCTTTTATGTGGAAAACAGATGTGAGCTTATTCCTAAGTAGATTAGCTGGGACAGTGGTGTGAAGGGAATCCCAGCTTTCTCTCTTCCTCGGTTTTCTTCCCCCTTAAACTTGCCGCTTTCTCCTTCAAACTCTCCTTCAATCCTCTCCCTCATCCTCGGTCTATCTGCTCTTCATCTCTCCTTCATATCTCCACTTCTTCTCTTGCCATAACTTTCTCCCTCTCTCTTTAATCCCCTCTCCCGGTGCCTTACACCACCCCAGCCTCTCTCTTCCTCTGGAGGTCATGCTCTTGAGTGCTCATTCCGGCATAAAACAACTAGCTCTCATTATCTCCTGACAACAACTCAAGGAAGTAATGTGGGCGGCTTTCCCAACATTAGTCACGGATGGCACACAGGGTCAGTAACACTTGTCTTTGCACATCAATCTGTCATGTTGCACTCGAGAGCCGGCAAATTATTCCGCCGCAAGTTAGGAAATCATGCCTGATGGGGTCTGAAGTGAATCCAAAAAGGAGCAGACAAGAAACAGCTGTCGTTACCATGGAAATGGACCAAAACGTAGTGATAAGACTTCTGCAGTTTCACAACATGAGTATAAACAATTGCTGTAATTGCCGTTTTACTCAAGTGATACATCTTATTAAAAAAAAGACATAACAAATGAACATTTTAGATATTTTAGATTAGGTTTTCCTCATACTAATGCCACATCAATCCCATTTTATTTCCAGTGTGAAGTCTCTTAATCTTAAAAATGCTAACACCAGATGCTGAATTAATATGTCCCTCTACTTGCTATGAACACTGGTTGTTTATCACAATGTCAAAAGTGCTTAGTGAAGCAATTCATGGCTAAATGGTTTCCCTGACTCTTGGATAAACTATCCAGCTGCCAAATTGTAGCATCAAATCATTGCGAAAAACTCATTTAAATTCTGTTTTCATCCAAAGCAGGCAGACCTACATCGTGTAAAGATTACATCAAGATAACGTTTTTTTAGAAGACGTCATGTGAGACAGATGTGTATTTCTATCTAGATAGGAGCTGCAGTGATAGATCCTTGGCAAGCAAATGTTTATCATCCACTCGCACATGCGCAGGGATTTATAAAGCAGCCTCGCTGGTGCAGCTCATTAGGCGACACCACACAGTTCAAACAACATTTACACTCAGTGGGTTTAGAAAAAGGCATCTAAGGACACTCAGAAAACACATTTTTCTTACTTTTCCATCCCTTAATCCAAACTACTTTGTTCCAAGCTCAAAACATACAGCAGCTGATGAGGAACACGCAGCTAATAAAACGCATTACCCACACATTTTAGCCCAATGTAGAATTGCAATTTCGCCATCAAGCAAGACTAATGGTACGTTTGTCAAGACGCTTTTTATCACTCACAGCTCGGTGCTGTGAGCGTTCATTTCAACAGCTTTGCCAATTTCTGTCCCTGCTGCAAGCACTAATCTTCACTTTCACTCCTGTAAGACGTATTAGGGCCTAGAGGTGAATGGATAGCAATACATGTTACTGTTCAGCTACATTAACTCAATTATAAACAAAGAATGGATGCCACGGTCCGCTCCGCTGTCAGGAACTGCTTGTCTGCAACGTGGCGACACACAACTTCCTAAAAGGAAAGGGTGTTTCTTTCTGATGCAAGTTTCTTTCTGTCAAGGCAGACAGCAGTCTATTTAAGCTGTTTTTGTGTGGAAAGATTATACTATCACTTTGGGTACACATTTCCTTAGCTGTCTACCGGTTGTCAGAGAGCATGCTTCCTTGATAACAGTTGTCTTCCTTTCATGCCAATCATTTATCTGTGTGCAGTCAGCCAAACCGGCATGGTTGGTCATGAAGTCGTCTCTTTAAGCATGTCAGTTATCAGCCTTTAAGATAGCAGGCTACCGCTTTTTATGGAAGTTAGGAAGCAAATAAGAAGCAACTACCCATTCATTTGACTCAATAGCCACCTCAACAGCCAATCATCCAACAGTCAATTGGACATCCGTTAAGTGGCTGATATTAGAGTTATTTAGGTCAGGCACAGTGCCAGACGTAGTCAGACGAGATGGGATACTGGCTGTCCAGACAGATGGGGACAAATAAGGAGAGGGAGATGTGGAGTGGAGAAACGATAGTCACTTAAAGTGAAGGAGACGCCGAAAGAATTTACAAGACAACACTGTGAATGCCAAGTACAGGCGGAGCCGTTAACGTGACAAGGATGCATTTTTTAACCTCACGCTCGACTCACTGCTTTCCATATGGAGTGATTTACCATCTGCAGCCATTTTGCACACAAAGTATTCTGCTTATTTTGACACGAAAATATAGAAGATGGCTACTAGGGCTGTTCCGAATGCATTCAAAGCTTCTATTGAGCTTTTCAAGTGAAGCTTTGAATGTCTGTCTGTCGTCATATTTTATGATGTCATCACCCTAAACAAATGGGACTGCCCCTTTGTGTGTGGCAAACAGTTTGTGACCGCAGTGAAAATGTTTTTGAAAGGCTAAATGCCAACAAATATGATTGATGTTATTTCGTAGATAAAAACAGGCTGTGAATTTTGGAAAGGATTACATCTATCATTTCTCAATAACCCATCCTTTCTGGACTTGCCATCGAGATTATTATTGTCACCTCACAGCAAGAGGGTCGCAGGTTCAAACCAGCTTGGGGTCCTTCTGTGTGGAGTTTGCGTTTTCTTCCCGTGTTAGCGTTGTTTTTCTCCGGGTTCTCTGGCTTCCTCCCTCAGTCCAAAGACATGCAGGTTAATTGTTGACTTTAAATTGCCTGTAGGCGTGATTGTGAACGTGAATGGTTGTCTGTCTCTATGTGTCAGCCCTGTGATAGTCTGGCGAACTGTCCAAGGTGTACCCCACCTTCGCCCAATGTCAGCTGGGATCGGCTCCAGCCCCCCCGCAACCCTGAATAGGATAAGCGGTTACAGATAATGGATGGATGCATGGATTTTTCAATAAATTTTGACTTCTGGACTGAGGACTGTGACAATTTCAGCGAGGAGAACTGAGCGCCGCGTCGCTCTTTGTGTGTGTTAGAGAGAGCGAGAGAAGGCGGAAGATGTAGGCTACTATTGCATGCAATATTTCTGTAAGTTATTAATGGTAATTTGAATGTCAATGTTAGAAGCTTCAAACTATTCGGTACAACCCTAATAGCTACAGAAAAACACGAACGGTGCTTTTATTTTGTGCACCATTTACTAGTTACGAATACTTTGTCATTTAATCATGAGAGCAGCAAAACCAAAAACTAACAGTACCATGAAGTAGCATTACTGCACATTTCTCCACTCCACTAAACACTATGTGGTCTAGACTTCCCCTCCCTGTACTTCAAGACGTCTGGCCCTCTGTAATCAGTATGGTTCCCCACTACCTTTGCTCTATTATAATCTACCAAGCCACTAAACAGATTTAACAGTATGACAAAACTGTATCAGCAGTGGACTGCGTCAAACAAACGCAGCAGGGGTCCACATGCTGCCTGCCCAATGTCAGGATGATTTAGGCCCCAGGTGCCGAACGTGTGGGGAGGGGGTACGCCTCTCTAATCCACTTTTACACTTTCCCACGTTTTTGACAAGTCTGTTCCTTTCAATTCCCAAATGCTAACTGACAGGGGCCTTTGGACCTTGGTTTTGGATGGGGTCAGCAGCCTGCAGCGCGACACAGGGGACAGGAGCGAGTGTTAGAGAAATGAGTGGGCAGGTATAAAAAGAAATGCAGAAAGTAGTGGAGCTGTATGAAACAGGCCTGTGGTGCAGCACTGGCGAAGGTCACTGACTTTTATTCTTCAACAGTGGCCCTTAGCCTTTCATTTACTTTCTTTTATATTGTAGTCCTGATTGTGATTTCCAGAAGGAGGACATCATGTTGAGAAGCAGAGGATAGGTTAAAGTGCTCTCAAGTGCTTACTGAAAGACAGTGCTCGCTTTTATGCTTGATAACTTGCTGAACATGAGTCACACGTGGAACTGGGGAATAGTCTGGTAACACGTTGGCTAAAGAACATGCTGGAACTGTTTTGTGTTTGAATGCACTGACGTGGAAATTTATGCAGGAATGAAAACTTAACCACAATGGTTTAAGCTGGATTTCCTGCAAACTTATCGCAGTTTCTTTTCCTTTTCTTCACTCTTCGTCAGCCTCAGGGGCTGTTTCTATTACCGTCTCTTGGCTGGGCAGAGAAAAATGCCAGAGCAAAGTGAAAAGATTATTTAATATCATCCCCTTAAAACAGCCCTCTCTTCTCCCCTCTCTTTCTCTCCATCTCCCAGCAGTCATCTTAGCCCCTCGGGACTGTTCAGACTACACTGTGCTGGAAGCGAGGAAGAACGGCGTGTATCGCGTGACCCCTGATCCTCGCAACGGTACATTTGAGGTCTTCTGTGACATGGAGTCTTTTGGAGGTGGATGGACCGTGATACAGCAACGGCTCAATGGGTCTGTCAGCTTCAACCGCACCTGGGCCGAGTATAAGAAAGGCTTCGGGAACCTCAGGTAATAGGCTTCTCTCAAAAGATATCTTGGGGGAATGGGGGAAAACACTTGCTAGCTAAAGCCTGGAAATTCTCAGATGTTGCTTTGAGGTTTGAAGAGACAGTTAACGGTTATATCCAACTGGTATTTTTAGGTCTTAAGGCTTTTAGACACCAGGGGCGTTACGAATAAACAACACAAAAATGCGAAATACTCGCCTGGGAATATTATATGTCTAGGGCTTTTATTGTGAAAAGGTAAGACCAGAAGGAGTGGATCTGGTCTGTGCTGCCTTTGTCAAGGTTGAAAGGAGTAATAAAGTTTGCTGTCCTAGTTCGGACTATAGAGCCTCCGTGCTGTTGTTTCATAAATATAGGGGCAACTCAACCAGTTCCACACAAAGTGATTGGTTGATGCCTTTATTCGTGGCAAGAAAGCTCAGAAAATCAACCTCATTCCATAAAAATATTGTAGTTTTCTTGCCGCGTAATATTCACATTCTGTTTGAAAGTACTTATGACAAAGACAACAGTGTGAAAATAATATACTGGCCGCTAGTGTACAACAGGCTTTATTCTTTAAGAAAAAATAGTGGAGGTGGTTGAGGGATCTGCGTATTTAAGTCATTTACAAACTTTAGTGGAAAATTCTAAAGCTAAATTCCCTGCTATTTGTATGCAAGATAGGAAGCTCATATACCACATAGCCGACATAGGTAGAAGAAGGTGGAGTTCAAATGTGACCACACATAGGTTATATTGTAGGGCAGTTGATGTTGTGTGGCACTGGGAAACTAAAAATCTGAGAAAATAACCCTGAGGATGTCATGTTTTTACTTGTCTCTTTTTAAGTCCCCCAACTTTGTGGAAGTGAAATACTAAAGCACCAGAGTTCCCCTTTTACAAAAAAAACAAGGCAAAACACATCTCTCAAGAAGTTCAACAAGAACAACTTAAAATGTAAGAAAAGATGTTTGAAAAATCAACAACTAAAGCCCAAAGCCTGACAGCAAGCTGCCATGTATTCCCCCACATTGTGGGCCAGTCACTGTGAGCGTTTTATCAACTTCTCAGCCACACCTACTAGAACCTACCATCTGCTCAGGTAACCATAGGGGTGAACTAGACTGATAAAAACCTTTTAAAAAACACACAAAGCATTAATTCAAGATTCTTTTTTTTACTCGTGACAAGCAGAATTGATTTATAAAAACCCGCGCACACACATAAGTGAGCCAACTTTAACAGAATATCTTTTGTTACTAAATAGTTTTACCCTTTCTCCCCCTCCACAACTTGAGAGCGCCCAGTCACTCAGTGCTAAGAGGACCTAACCATGCACACCTGGTCCCACTATCACTGATTGCGCACCACCTGTCCTCACTAGCCTTGATTGCTCACCACCTGCTCTCACTATCACATGTAAAACAACAAAATAAATATGCATTACCACAGTAGAGCTGACCCCTTTTAACAGATAATAAACTTGTTGGCTAAAATTTATGATTTAACACAAAAAAAAGAAAAACAAATGTTACTGTTGGTAATAAGTCCAAGAGAAAATGGAGGGAAGCAGCCTTTTCACACCGACTACTTTGTTTTTCCAGCTAGTTTTCTCTATTCTCCTCTCTGCTCCTTTAGGAAGGAGTTTTACATGCAAATAACCATGGTTACCTCTTGAAAACCATGCCTACAGATCTAGTATAACCTCCCACTGAAAGAATAATCCCTCTTTTACTGTCTCACTACTCTCCCCTTGCGTCTCCTCCCCTCTGGCGATAAATTAATTCAGTTTGAATAACTGTATCCACTTTCTAATCAAGTGTACAAGCATATGAGCTTGTTAATAATCTCTCACTTTGCTTTGTCCTATATCCCCTCCTTCCTCTACCTTTTCCTCCGCTGTAGAGGTGAGTTCTGGCTGGGCAATGACCATCTCCACTTGATGACAAAAGCCAAAGACATGATCCTGCGCATCGAGCTGGAGGACTTTGAGGGTGTTCGGGAGTACGCCAAGTACGATCAGTTCTACGTGTCCAATGAATATCTTCGATACAGGCTGGCTGTCAGTGGATACAGGTATAGATATCTGTGCGTGCATGCTTGTGTGATCAAATATTCATAAATAAGGACTACATTTTAAATATATATCCATGTGTTGTTGTAGTGGGACAGCTGGGAACGCCATCAGCTTCAACAAGCACTTCAACCACGACCAGAAGTTTTTCTCCACGCCCGACCGCGACAACGACATGTACCCCTCCGGAAACTGCGGCGCCTACTACAGCTCCGGCTGGTGGTTCGACGCCTGCATGTCCGCCAACCTCAACGGGAAGTACTACCACAAGAGGTACAAGGGAGTCAGGAACGGGATCTTCTGGGGAACGTGGCACAACATGACGACGGAGTACTACCCTACCAACTACAGGCAGGCCTTCAAAACGGTCAAGATGATGATGCGGCCCAAGAACTATGCCCCTTAAGAGGACAGGTGAATATTAGTATAGTCAGACGCCGGAGAGATAGGTGGACGAACGCAAACAAAGACAGAAAACGGAAGAACAAGTAGACTCATACACATGCGCATAGTCATGCATTTGCACACATTTATGCTGAAAAAGACTATATGCCCTATAGACAGTTTGAATGCAGTAATAACAAAAATAATTGTGAAAAAATTTAACTATGCTATTACTTTTCCCCACTGCAGTGAGTGTGGCCTTCAAAACGTTGGATTAAAATGATGATACTAAAGGACAATGGACTATGAATGATGATGGACTAATAAAAAAAACACACATGCAGTGTAAAGGCCAGCCTCTTTCAGGGGCCATAATATTATACGGGGTGTTACCAAGAGAGATTTTTCACTGTTTCTCTGACATTTCCTCCACTTTCTGTCCTGCTGCCTCCTCCCGCTATAAACCCAGCTGAGACGCAGCACAGCACACAGTAGTAGTAAAAACTAATGAGCTGTCATTTTCTCCGCTCTAAATGGTTTCATAATTAACAGCGGCCACTCAAGTGAGGGATATGAGAGCTGATGATACAGTTTTGAGTGGCTCGGAAATTCATTGTGAGCGACTTCATGCTGGGGTCAGAGTCAAACCGCTTAAAAAATAACTACAGGAAGTGATATACTACACACTTTGGGCAGCAGTGCACAAGTAATAGCTTCTGTGTCGTTTATTTAATTACACTGGGACACTTTGCTAATGTATCATCATCCTATACAATATAAAACACCCCAGTATAAATACGCAGCCTGAGATACATTTCTATTGGATCATGCCCAAGAACATTTTGCATTATTGATGCTCTAGTAAATTCGTCTTGACAGCAGCGACGGAGCAGGACACTGTTGCAAGAAAAACTGTTCCAATTGTATTTCCACCATTAACTCTGGGTGCACTGAACTACTGCACATCTCTTGATGCCATACACCAGTTTTCACATGTAAAAAAAGAAATCCTCCTTCAATCACCACTTGTACAATACCGCCGCCTAATGTTAGAAAACTGTATAGCATCACTTTAATCCATTCTATACACACTGTGAATGAGACGGATGGGGAAAGAAATGTTTAAGGACGTGTACAGTATTTATTTTATTTTGTGAGGTATGATAGCTTTTATATTATACATAGGTCATACAGTACAAGGTCAAATTTGTTGATATTTGAGCAATGATAAAGACATTATTGTGACCATTCATAGTAATTATGTGTGTATTTGGAGCTTTGTGTGTGTGTGTGCGATATTGATCTTTTCTATCATTCATATTCAACCGTCATGCCAAAAAGATATGCACTTTTTATATCAAAAAAATTAATAAAGTTCTAACTACATGGCTGTGTACATTGCAGTGTTTGGTAATCATGTTGATGCCTGCTCATCTTTATGAAAGCATCTTAATGAACGTATACAAAAATGTATACAAGTTTAGCATGAGTAGAAATCCCAAAACTGAAGTGTGGGCTATTTGAAGCCTGTAAAAATGGAGGGATGAGGTGCTGCATGCCCATAATAAATGGGTTAATGACTCAATAAAAGGACTCAATAAAAGGTGGAGTTCATATCAACTGCACAGAAGATGAATGATCAAACTGTGGGCCTGTGACTTTAATGTCTGTTTACTGTATGTGACGATCAAGTTAATAAAAAAAGGATTGTGCTCATTCCACATGATGATTCCACTTGTTTAAACATTAAGGTAAACGTTGTAAGGCACAGTACCAAGTTATATACTATAAACATCAATTTAGCTGGAAAATAAAATGGTGAGGGTTTTTCTTATAATCTTTTCTTGTATGTTTTTAAGTAATTAGAGTAAATAGTGCCATTGCAACTGCCAAATATGATGTTTGTCTTTCCTATAAATCCTCCAAAACGCCATTCACAAGAGAAAATATGATAATTTAACAACATGTGTGAGTCTTACCTCATCTAGGCACAGGAAAACAGGACTAGCAGTAACATCGGTACCAGCAGAGGGCTGCTCCTTTGGGAGTGAAGCATCAGGTGCAAGGGCCACTAGAGGGCTGTCCTCCATTCCCTCCTCATCCTCCTCATCCTCCTCCTCCTCCTCCTCCTCCGAATCTTCCACCACCACCACCACCTCCACCTCCTCCTTCACCTCCTGTTGTTCTTCCACCTCCACATCTCCTCTCCTGGGACTCCTGCTACGCCGCTGCTCCTCACTCACTAATGCAAAACATATAGATACAGTATATCAACCAATCTATTAATAGATATGTATACCTATCTATCAGCAAGGGTAGACAGCAAGGGTAGAAAGAGCAATGCAGTTATGAAATAGGATGTATGGTGGAAGGATACTATACAATCATCAGCAATAGCAACAGGCTATGCAGGATGGGTACCTTGAAATATACAGTACATACTCTCTGTGTTATTTCCCCAGAGGTGAGTGACTTCAGAAAATCTGTAGAAGGGTCACAGGGTAATTTGGAGCAAAAGGTGTTGCCATGCACACAACTGCCTGGAAATACTAACAAACCGGAAATACTAGCAAGGGCACACTGGTACATTATTGTACAGGTACATTTATAGATAGATAGATAGATAGATAGATAGATAGATAGATAGATAGTAACTTTATTGATCCCGAGGGAAATTCAAGTTTCCAGCATCACAGTTCCATAGTGCAAAACATGTTAGTTAAAAGGCAGTAAAAAAGTTAGTAGTGCAAAGTACAAAGTACAAATAAATATACCAGATATACAAATACAAGGAGATGAAGAAAAACTGTTAAAACTGAATGTAGTGCAGGGTAACAGCTGTGATACACGACTATTAAAAAAGTGAATATAGTGCAGAAGAGACTGTTAAAAATGAGTATAGTGCAGGGTACCTCCAGTAGCTTAGTCTATGAAAGTGCACTGTGATTTATAGTTGCCTTTGGAGAACGTAGTCTTTTCCCATACCCACCAAAAAATGTATAATAATAATAATAACAATATGTCAATAAAGTACAAGCAGAGTACACAGAGGGGTATCACTTATATAAATATGTGAAAATTGGACTTTTATTCTGAAATATTCGAGCTGCCGGAAATCAAAATTTGTTTTATGACTATAAACGGCATAAACTCATTTTTTAGAGCATTTTAATGATAAAAAAATGACAGTAAATATGTTTGTTGTCGCTGTATGTAATGTATGTTCATACTGCTAGAAGCATAACGTGCTACACACTTAACAGCCTGAACGGAAGCCAGCTAGCTTAGTAAGCAGTTAGCTGATGTTTGTCTGCTAAACAAAGAAACAAACACTTGTGCAAAAGTCTTACTTTTGAATATATCTTCCATCCAGGGTAGCACACGTCTTCAAGACTCCGTCTCTCTGTCGTATGAAAGTAAGAATACACGCCTTAAACAGTTTAAATAAACAGTTAACAGTTAAATGTTAGCAAAACTCAATCACAGATTTCTCTCTGGCTCAATGGCTTGTTGTGGTTACCATAACAACGACGTCATACGTCCCTAATGATGCCAGGCGACGTCACTTATTTTCACTTATTGCTTATTTATATGTAAGCTATGTTTAACTTTTGCTCTCTTAAAGTTACCAAGTTGATGATATACAAAAATGTAAAAGTTTAAAACAAGTGCACTCAAACACTCCAAAATCTTATTTTACACTTGCAGCAGTGTAGTGATTGTCCACTAGATGGCGTGAAATAGTCATTTGTTTACTGCCTTTTTACTAACATGTTTTGCACTATGGAACTGTGATGCTGGAAACTTGAATTTCCCTCGGGATCAATAAAGTTACTATCTATCTATCTATCTATCTATCTATCTGTCTCTCTATTTACTAAGATAAGATCAGATATTCCTTTATTAGTCCTGCAGTGGGGAAATGTGCAGTGTACAGCAGTAAAGAGGATAGTGCAAAAAACAAGATGCATCAGCTAACACAGTAAAAAAAAGAGCTAAACAAAGTGTAACAAAATATGAACCATTTAAATAGAAGGAAGTATAAAAATAGGAGCAGTATATACAGTATTGACAATAAACATACTATTAACAAAATTGCACAAGTGGAAAATGATATTGCACAGAGAGAATGAATGAATGAATGACTGAAATTTCACCTGAAAATATCAGGTTATTGTCAGTTTTTTGGTGTGTAAGTGGTGTGCAATAAGTCCCTTATTTTCACATTGCTTATTTATATGCAAGCTATATTTAGCTTTTGCTCCCTTAAAGTTACCAGTTGATAATATACAAACATGTAAAAGTTTAAAACAAGTGCACTCAAACACTCCAAAATCTTATTTTACACTTTCAGTGCAGTGATTGTCCACTAGATTGCATGAAAGAGTAATTTACTGTAGGCACATCTTCAACATGTGGCATGCATTTGCCAATAGAGACCAGAATCAAAGGCCAGCTGACTGAACACACTGAATGGAAGCAACACTAAAAAGAAACTGGATTCAACTGACCTGAATCCAAGGTGAAAGTGATGGAGATGATGCAATATGCTGCTTGTTCTCCTGTTCTCCTCCCAGTGCACTCTGGGAGCTGGCATGACCCATTCGACTACTCACTCCCTGCAACAGCTGCAGATATCTCAGCAATGTGTGTGTGTGCATACAATATGTATGAAAGAGACAGAGATCAATTGATTTGGAATTTTTCAGTCAACATTAATTAGGAAAGATAGACATGGACATGATATAACTCTTAAAAAGGCCGGGTGCCGCCAAGCACGAAGCACCTTCTCCCTTAATATTACGATCAGCCTTGAAGCTCTGTCAGTGATGAATTGTGGGAGACTGTGTTTTCCCTAGTTGGTATGTTCCTGATTTACCTTGGGTTTGCTGGCTGCCTGGTGCACAAATAACCCTCCTCTTCAAAGACTGTTTTCACTGTTACAAAAATGCACAATACCATATGGTTTAACATTTGGTACAGGTATGTGCATTTTGCAATGCTGCGAGGGTGAGTGTATCATTATGCGCACCGGGAAGAATGGCATGCAAATCCATATGCAAAAGCTCTGACAAAGAACACATGTGGAAACAACCCTAATGCTTGCATGCAATACCTTTCTGACTTTTACTGGCATCATGACAGTAATTCATTTTTCTATTATGCAACTTCAATTCACTTTTACCAAACTGGTTGTACACTCCCATGCAGTTTGGTTGTTGGCAGAGGAGATGTGCAATTTACGAAGTCAACAACTGAAATGACTTTGAGTTTGACACATTGTCCATGGTTTGGCTTCAGTTATAATGGTGAACTTTTGAGAGTGAATTTTCATGCAGGACAAAAACACCATCTGTTGTTTTACTGTGAGCCGGTATGAACGAAGGGAAGAAAAGGAAGTGCCATCTTCCTTTAAAAAGATTTTCAAAAACAGACTCTCTAATCAAATACAATTATGTCGACCTAATTTTATCTAACCTCCCTCTCTTTTTTAGGGGTGTACAGGGGGTCACATAGAAGTGGTGTTCATCATCTGAAAGCTGGGAACCTGAGGATCAATTTGAGATGCAGCTCAATACTGTGTGTCAAGTTGTTCTAGTCATAATTCAGAAATAAACAGGATTTAATTATATATAATTATATTATAAATTGCAAACGTGTATAATGGCTTGGAACTTTATGATGGATGCAATTCCAAGACTGTTTATGGACCCCAGTATGCAGAAATATTCAAATACACCATTTTAGAAAAGGCAAAAATAACACTTTTATACTGCATTCAAAAAAACGGCATCGTTTTTGCCCAAAACTGCATGTGATTATCATAAAGTGGACATGTCTGTAAAGGGGAGACTCGTGGGTACCCATAAAACCCATTTTCATTCATATACCTTGAGGTCAGAGGTCAAGGGACCCCTTTGAAAATGCCAGTTTTCCCTCGCCAAAATTTAGCCCAACTTTGGAAGGTTATTTAACCTCCTTCCCGACTACCTAGCATGACATGGCTACCAATGAATTCCTTCTAGTTTCCTTCGCTGTAGCTCTCAAACTGAGAGCCTCTGAAAAATAGTAAAGTCGGTCGGGTCTCAGTGATTTCCGAACAAATCACCCAGCACTTTGGGATGAATGTTTTTCATGGAAGCTGGGTTTCCAAATTAACATTGAATCCTCTCCAACGATCTAGATATGCTTCTAACTTCTGAAACCTGGCAGGCTCAAGTTTATTTTGTGATGAAAATACGCCCCCTGTTATGCCCCTAGCAGTTTTGGCTGAAAGCAACTTAGTATTGCAAACATATGTGTGAATAATATAAAGTCACTGATATACATAAACTGCACCATTCTATAGTCCTTGTACATATTTTGCAGGCGCTGCTTCACCCTTTCATCTCAGTCAAACTGATAAAATCTGCTTTCCGGTAACCCGACCAAAACTGCTGACTTGTGATTCATGAGTTCACTGTAACTGCTGTGAAGTTTAATGATCCCCAACAGATGTTGATGATGCATGATGAATCAGTCACCAGGGGCAGTTAGCACAGCTGAAGAAGACTGGGGTTATACAGTATGTTGAATAGATGAGGAATCTAATATTGCTCATTTTAGCCGTGATAGTGGCACCATGGCTCTAAGGAGCTCAGTGTTCCCTTACGAAAAAGAAGTATAGTTCAAGTTTATTTTATGAAGTAAACTTAAGTATAGTTCAATTATAATCCCAAGTATATTTATGAAATAAGTATACTAATATCAAGTAGCATACTTGTAAGTGTACTACTTCAATACTTCTTGTGACTAAATTGGAACACTTTTTAATTTAGAAAAGTATACTTTAAATGTAAGCGTAGTAAACTTTGAGTACACAACTAGTTTACATTCAAGTTGTATTTTGTACTGCAACTATAATATGAACTACACTACAAGTGAACTTGTAGGTATATTGTTAGTTTACTAGCCCATTTTATGGAAGTACACTTTAAAGTATACTCTCGGTAAACAGTAAGGTATACTCTGAGTAGTTTAATAGTTTTTTTTTTTACAGCAAGTACACTTGTATGTTTTCTTTAAGTGAACTTATAGTCCAAATATACTTCTACTTCTGTGTAAACTTTTCAGTATAAGCCAAGTATACTAAGACCTTTATGTATACGTGTCGATATAAGCCAAGTATACTTTGTTAAGTATATCTCTGATAAGTACATAAAAAGTAAACTGAAAGCATACTCTCTCAATTTAAGTTTAAAAGAAGTATACTAATAGCACACATGAAGAAACTTCTTTTCTGTAAGGGTTGGTCTGTTTGGTACACACATTCATGCCCCCCTCTGTATGAATTGTAATCATTTTGGTGATCTTTTACTTTTTATCTAGCTCCACCATCAGATCAAAATTTCAATTTTTCCAATATTTCAGTTTATGATTAAATACCTGCAGAACCATTGACATTCCCACCAGCCTCAGCTGTACTTTGTGTTTAGTACTACATTTAGTGCAGTACCATAGCCTCACAGAACCACTAGCATGGCTGAAGACTCTTCGTCTTGTCCTTAAACAGATTTTCATCCAAACAGTCTGCTGCTATAGTCTCATTCTATGAACTCTGTGTAAAGGGCAGGTCGAGAACCACAGCAACCACGGGTGTGACGTTGTGTGGGTGCATGTCCTAAATGTGCTTGTTTGGTCAGTATAGCCCGTCCACAAACCAGGCCTTTGGAAAAACTTACTGTACAGTGAAGTGTCCAGTTCTCTGTTTTACTGCTGGATTGTAGTCACAACAAACCCAACTTGGGGATTGGGGGTAATTTTACAATCCCCACCAGCTCCCGGTACCTCCCCCCTTCATGTGAGGTTGGCTATTGTAATTTTACCATCTTAAATGCCCTAATTAAAACACACAATGCAGTATTCTTTTTCCATGCACAAAATCTACTGTTACAATTTCTCTTGTCAAAGACTTTGTCCTTCAGACAAGGCGTCTGGAGACAGCTTGTAAACAGATGTTTAAAGCCTCTTAAAAACTTGAAACCAGCTTTTTATTGACATTCGCTCTGACTTCTAAAATAGTATTTTTTTGTCTCTGAGAGCTCTTTACCCTAGTATTCGAAGATAGAATAGAAAACAAGAGCGGTATGAGATGTTATGATTACCGTTAAGCCATTTCGCCAGAGGGATGGAAACAGGAAACTTAATCCAACTCCTCATTGCTGGATCGGACTCCATATACTGTTGAGTTAACGTACTGTATAAATATTTTGCATCTTCAAATCTGAGTTTAGTGGACTACCTAAAACATAAATCACTGAGAAATTGAGAACTGCTTTTGGCAAACTGCGAGTCTGACGTCATTGTTCAGACCTCGGTGGATAATCATTGTTCCACAGTGTGTCAGTGGGCAGGCCCACAACTGTAAGACCCCCTCCAGCTTGGACTCCTCTGACTCACTGTCCATGGTTCTCCCATAAAAAAAAAAATCATCTGTACTGGACAGCCGTGTCTGTGTTTCCAGTATCCTTGTGTCTATGAGTTGTCAACTAAAGCCATATGTGTGAGCCGTCGACAGCTGTGCACATTTTTTTAAAGAATAGCTTGACTCATTTGGAACAAATCCTGATCTTTGAAGAGCGTTTAAATCATCAATAAGTTGAAGTTTGAACCCAATGAATGAATACACATGTGTTGTATTGTAACCATATTTGACTGTATTTACATAATGATATTCTTTTGTTTGACTCAAAAAAAATATCACAGCATGTTGGGCCATTTTGCATCATATCATGTCACACTTCGCCGTGTCGTGTCAGATCTTTAAATTGTAATTAGGGCTGTTGATCCATTAAAATATTTAATTGTGATTAATTGCATGATTGTCCATGATTAATCGCACATTTTTTATCTGTTCAAAATGTACCTTAAAGGGAGATTTGTCAAGCATTTAACACTCTTATCAACATGATAGTGGGCAAATATGCTGCTTTATGGAAATGTATGTATATAACTTTTATTGGAAATCAATTAACAACACAAAACAATGACAAATATTGTCCAGAAACCCTCACAGGTACTGCATTTAGCATTAAAAAACATGCTCAAATCATAACATGGCAAACTGCAGCCCAACAGGCAACAACAGCTGTCAGTGTGTCAGTGTGCTGACTTGACTATGACTTGCCCCAAACTGCATGTGATTATCATAAAGTGGGCATGTCTGTAAAGGGGAGACTCGTGGGTACCCATAGAACCCATTTACATTCACATATCTTGAGGTCAGCGGTCAAGGGACCCGTTTGAAAATGGCCATGACAGTTTTTTCTTCGCCAAAATTTAGCCGAGTTCGGAGCGTTATTTAACCTCAGTACCAATGGATCCCTTAGTGGTATCATATGAAACTATAGAAAACCTATCTTCACTCTAGCTTTAAAACTGAGCCTGCTACAACCTCCAAAAGATCGACTGCATTAATGCGTTAAAGAAATTAGTGGCATTAAAACGAATACGCGTTAACTTTGACAGCCCTAATTGTAATATACAGTATCAGAAGTATTAACATCTTGTTTTTGCTTCACATCAAACAGATACACAATTGTCATTTGCACTATATAATACTGGACTATGTGATACATATAGTACCGTGCAGTACCGTACATTCTGTGTTTGGGTGTCAAAACATGCAAGTTAATTACAACCTGCTAGACTGCTTCACTGTGTATTTATAGGATGATATTCCTTTCAGCACTATTAGAGCAACACTCGGTCTAGATATGGTGTGTGTGTACACGTGCAAATTCTTTGGCCATTAGATTTTTGAAGCCTTTGATTGTTGAGGTTTGCCAGTGCAGGCTTCTGAGATGAAGTCATGTATTCATTCCTTTCCTCATCTAGGGAGTCAGGAAGAAAATATTCTCACTTTATGTTATTTTATGGCCATTTTTTATGATATTCCTGCAGTCCTAAAAGAAAAAAGAAAAGGCTTAAAAGGACAATGAAGGTTAAGAAGTTTACGTTTCGTGAAGCAGTATTGAAACAAATTGTTCTTGTCAACGGGTCACAGACTGATCTTCTCCATGTTATCAGTATTTTGCCCTAACATGGGAGCCAAACCATTTAAAAAGGCCTCCTCTCCTCCTTCTACCTTTGATGTGGTCTTCCTTGTTATTTTACAGAGCAGGACCTTGTTATTCACAAGGCCCTATGCACTTCTAACGAAAGTGTGCACGCGGCGCTGCTCACGTAACAAGTAACTAATCATCTGTGGTTTAGTCCATACATGCAGCAGGCTGATGTCCAATAAAATGAAACAAATTGCCAACTGCTGCATATATACTTGCATAAGGTACTGTATAAACTGAGAGGAAGTGGAGGCTTACTTCAGCTTTTTCAGCTACAATTAGTTTTTATTACACCACTTTACTGACACCCTTTACAGTACTAGTGCGTTTTTTTTTCACATCAGTATTTTTGTTTCACATTGTGTCTCCAAAAATGGATGCTTCTGCTGCCAAACTGACTTTTGACACTTGAAACAATTACTTTATTTACAGTCAGCGTATATAAATCCTAATTCTGGAGATAATCTATGGAAAGAAACATTCTTTAAAAGATAATTACAAATAATTTGGGGGAGTCTAGCTCCACGCTAAAATAAAAGGCGGAATCAAATTAAGCTAATGCTTTTCACCTCAAATGCCCAGTCTGATTATAGTTTACTGGAACCCACTGAATCGTCGTCTTTGTTCACATGATTTTTGCATGGCAACCAGTGAAACCAAGTAGAGCCGTGAGTGGTAAAGAAAGTGGATTTCATCCCAAAGGAGAATACTGTCGCAAACACGATTAACAGCAAGAGAGAAACACACTTTTTATAGATTAAATTACACTCTGCTTGTATCTTTAAAGTCTGAAAACTTGCAAGTAAAGCCTGCTCTGGTAGTGCAGAAAGGTAATTGATTCCAGGTATGTGACCCTCCAGGACCTTTGAGGTGGAATTTGTCCAAGGACACCCTACAAATGTCCAGAGGGATTAGAGTAAAATCACCACCACCTTCCTGTTTCCACTGAGGAAAGGAGAGAGAGAGTCTTGTATCTATTTTACTGCCCCCCACAAACCTGTATGGATTTCATATTCAAGGATTTTGGGGGTTATTTTAGAGTACCTCAGAAGGGTCACGCAGGTCCAACCGAAGAGAGTTTAAATGTTGAATCGAAATAAACAAACTGGCACAGGTTGTTTTACTGCAACGCAGCAAAAGCAAATCAATCTGTCACCAGCAATGGGTCACTTTGACTTCTCACGGCGATGCACTCAAGTTACATAAACATCTTTTTGTTTGGTTTAGGATTAAAGCTAATCCAGGTGGCACTATGGCTATTTCTACAGCTGTGCCAGGACTGTTTTCCTCCTCGATCTTTATCTATAAAGAGAGGATTTACTTCCCAGATGCAAGGTCTCCATTCCTTCATTCCACCAGAATATTACTGGTCCGATATCTAAGGTTGACTCAGCTGTATATCATCACAATGTCACATTTTTCAAACTGAAGAGGATATTAGACTTTTATTGTTTGTCAACCTTTATCTTCTCCCTCTTCCACATAAATTTCACTCACCACTGGATACAGTCTACTAAAGTAGAAAATAGGGCTGTCAAAGTTAACGTGATAATAACGTGTTAACGCAAATTCGTTTTAACGCCACTTATTTCTTGAATGCATTGACATAACTTGCGATTTTTAGGTTGTCCTGGCATCATATGAAACTAGAAAACCTAAGGAATCCACCGGTACAACCCATGTCATAGTAGTTAGGCTAGATTTTGGTGAGGAAAAACTGACGTGGCCATTTTCAAAGGGGTCCCTTGACCTCTGACCTTAAGATATGTGAATGAAAATGGGTTCTATGGATTCCCACGAATCTCCTCTTTACAGACATGCCCACTTTATGATAATCACATGCACTTTAGGGCAAGTCATAGTCAAGTCAGCACACTGACACACTGACAGCTGTTGGACATTTTGAATGGATAAAAAATTGTGCCATTCATTTGAGATTAATCGCGATGAACTATCGACAATCATGCGATTAATCACAATTCAATATTTTAATCAATTGACAGCCCTAGTATGAAAAAAAAAAAGTCTCACTTTATCTCTTGCACATACCAGCTTTTGGAGTTGTAGAGGAAAAAAATGCTTATTGATAACAATATAATCCAAGAACAACAACAGAAAGTTTTAAAGATAGAACAAAAAAAAATGTTTCAGTGCAAAGGAAACATTTATGCATCTCTCTTTTCACATTGGGAAATAAAAGAAAAGACGGTTATTGGAGAACCGAGACCTGAATGCATGTTACATCACGTCAGAGGAGATTTAATCACCTACAAATATCTGTAGCTGACCCATCCTTGAGGGTATTAACCTCGTTTATAGGTAACAATGGAATGCCTGGTGAGAGGAGAAAGAAAGAAAGAAAGAAAGAAACTCTATGATGTGTGTCTGTGTAAGTTGATTTCTGTTGAGAAGGATGGAAACGATTAACTCCATCTGTTCACCAGATCTAGAGGATAGCCTCTCATTTACATACATGTTCACTTTGAGAGAGCGTGTGTGTGTGTGCGTGTGTGTGTGTGTTTATGTGCGCGTGTTCCCCACAGATCCAGGGAGGAATCCTCCAGGGCCGCCTGGCTGGCTTCCTTCCCTTTCATCCCGACCACAGTCCACAGACAGCCACATCCTTGGAAAACGACGCCCTCCCTGGTTAAGATGGTTAAGTCTACGGAACATCCACGAATCAAACCAGCTCCCACTTTCTCTCTTTCTGTCTGTCCTTCTTCTTTTCTGATCTGTTTTTACCAAATCTTTGTCTTTATCTTCCATTCCTCTCTGTTTTCTGTGTTTTTGAACATATCACGTTCTAATCATGATTCATTCCGTCTTTTCTTTTACTTGCAAACACACTCGTCACCACTAATCAATAATAACAGCAAAATCTCTGAGGGTATGATATTTTTGGAGCAGCTATATTAGGCTCACATTAAAAACCCATATTGTCTGATGTTTCCCATTGGAAAACTAGTGTTCAGTATTATGGAAATATGTCTCTGTGTGTTCCACACAGTGGCCACACAGTGATGCAGTAATACCTATTATTAAGTGCAATCATACGGATCTGTTATGAGGTTTTTCAGTAGAGCGGCATCAAATAGCCCTCAGATTGTTATTGGACCAATAACAAGGGCTGATTAAAACATTTTAAAGCAACAATAACTGATTTTTGGCCACTTGGGGGCAGCAGAAACAACCTGTAAACACTACATTGACATATTATCATCTTTTAGGTTGGTATAGTGAATTTGTTAGCAAACATTTGCCTATTTACACATTTAGCTGACAAGCAGCGGCATTAGTAATCATTTGGAGTTACGTTATTGGCCACCAGACAAAAATAATTTCAATATGATTTTTCTTTTAGCTCAGATTTGGTCTCCACCTACTCCTGAGAAAAATATCTACCTCTTTAACAGTATTTTTTAAATACATTTATGTAGTTTTTGTATTTATTTATTTTAATTTAAATTGTATTTATCTATTTTTTTTTTTTTTTTTTTAAATCTTTTTTGCAGTAATCTGCTGTGGCTGAAAATAATGAGGCCTGTGAGGTTGAACCAAAACTGTAAATTTGTGAGTCAGAAAAAACAAAACAATGAGCTTGAAGAGTCAACAAAGGTCCGTAGATATATACTAAATCTTCAAACCACACAGACAGACTATAATTTTCCATGGATGCTGATGCCATCTTGAAGAAGGCACAGTTAATTTTTATTGCATTTTATCCACAACTGATTTTGTGTGTTTTTTCCCTCTCTGTGGTCAAAAACAGACTAAAACTGTTTCTATGTAGGGTTTTCTGTTTAGTGCTCAGGAAGAAGCCTACACCCCAAAACCAAAATTACAGAGTAGAGAGAGTCAGACTGAGGGGGAGGGATGGTATATGCAACTACAATAATAACATCCAAAGGACAATTAAGCTCCTTTAAACATCTCAAATTCATAAGAAATGGAATCTGGTTCTCTTGAAAACAGTCTCCATTTAGATAAGGAAGATAAAAAGAGACAATAAACATAAGAAAGTTGTGTATATCTACATATACAGAGGCCACTTAAGCGAGAGCACGGTAACCTAGGTTTGCTGAAAGAGGTCATGACTCACTCTGTCTGTGAGTCTGTTTGCCGGGTTTCAGTTAAACCATTACATTTTAGACCACACGTAGTTAAATCCTCAAGACTCCACCATTAATGACCAGTTTAGTGAGGTCTTTAAACCTCTCCATAGTGAAACGAAGTGATGAAAAACTAAACAGGGACACAAGCTGGACCAGATGAGTCAAACTAGCGAGAGTTAAGACAGTGAAAAAGAACGAAAAATAAAAAAAAAAAGGTGTTGAAAAGCTGCTAATGACTGGCCATTCATCTTGTGAGCAAGTCAACAAGTCAACACAGGTGCTCTCTTGATGATTGAAGATGTGTGAGGATGAGCAGATACTGAGATCATGGTGAAGATATGCAGCCACGGGGTCATCCGCAGGCTCTCTCGGTGACCTTTGAACCCTGATTCAGCTCTGTGGGATGTCGGCCAGTGATTGAGCATGTGTGTAATGGCTGTGCAATTCACCATGCATGCATACACACGCACAAAATGCTTGTAGATTCCATTTTTTAGTACAGTACACAATGTAACGGGCAGTATGGAAGCCAATTTATGTGCTGTAATTATGCCTAAAAACAAAATGTGGCACTGCTTTCTTGATGATAAAATTCCTAATATAACACTTATAAAATATATGGAATGCCTGTTAAACATACACTTGTATTTGGCAATATACACTCTTTTTCCAGTTTTATTCCCTCTCTACTGTCCAGTTTATTCTAGTTAGTACCGTCACCCCAAACTCTGTGAAACTAAACTCAAAAATGTAAATCTCACGACTGTAATTTGAGTCTCAAAGTTATAAAATTGCAGTACTCTTCCGTGAATATTATCCTTATTTAACTGCTTTACTGGAGCAGATGTAGTAGTTTATACTGCTGAATATTGTTCTCTGTGACCAGACTTCCAGAGGTTATACAATTTCACTGTTTGCACATGTGTTTCTGTGTGTTCACAAACTCAATTAAACATAGCCAGACTTGAATTTCGATGAAAACACTCCCTCAATCGGTAACTTCTTTGGACCGTGGGACACATTTCTATGATCTGTGTAAAACTGTTATTCTTTATAGTGCAGATCGTCTGTAAAAAGATCCAACTTTTCATTCCCAGGAAGTTTTTATTGAGGTTTCTCTTCATTTTTTGGCCTCTATTTTCATATAACGGACTTTATAGAATCAGGTTTAGCTCAGGTTGCAACCCTATAAAGCTGAATACAGTGGTAGTGTCCATAATACAGCTGGAGACATACAGTATGAATTACATTGTTCAACTACTGCTACACATTTAAACCAACCTGTTCTTGAATAATCTGACTTTGCCCTACTTATTCGAGCTTTACATATATTGTTTTTCTCAATGATGCTTGCAAAACAAAACCAACTGTAGTTTCCTTCACTTCAGTCCTCTAGGTAAGTCTCTCTTTGTTTCTCTTTGCACTGCTTTCCATCAATAAGCATGGAAACTTACGAGTTGACATCATTGCATCCTTTGACCCATCAGCTGCTCTCCTGTGGTGTCTTTGATGGACCACGAATATGGAGGCACGTATACGCTGTATTACTGTAAAAAGGATTGTGAATTTTCTCTGACTCAAAGAGCCCTTTCCAGTCATCCTGCTGTTTTGGCTTCCCAGCACCGGCTGAACACAGAGGGAAGTAGTTCCAGTGAATTAAGTCTAGTTGAACTTTGGTCAACCTGAAAAAAAAAAGCCAAATATTGTAAGTAAACCAGTTGTATCTTTCATAATACACATGTGATGATTAAACCCCTTTTGGATGGCCATGTGTAAATTAACAGGCTGTTCTCATACACCGTTTGTAGCTATACTCATGAAAAGTAAATGCAATGTAATTCATATACAGACGTAGGCAAAGTTGTTGGTAACGTTCCGTTAAAGAGAGAAAAACCCACAATGGTCACTGAAATAACTTGAAACTGACAAAAGTAATAATAAATAAAAATTCACTGAAAATTAACTAATGAAAATCAGATATTGTTTTTGAATTATGGTTCAGCAGAATCATTTAAAAAAACAAACTAATGAAACTGGCCTATACAAAAATGATGGTACTCTTAACTTAATATTTTGTTGCACAACCTTTTGAGGCAATCACTGCAATCAAGTGATTTCTGTAACTCTCAATGAGACTTCTGCACCTGTCGACAGGTATGTTGGCCCACTCCTCGTGAGCAAACTGCTCCAGCTGTCTCAGGTTTGAAGGGTGCCTTCTCCGAATGCATGTTTCAGCTCCTTCCACAGATGTTCAATAGGATTTAGATCCGGGCTCATAGAAGGCCACTTCAGAATAGTCCAATGTTTTGTTCTTAGCCATTCTTGGGTGTTTTTAGCTGTGTTTTGGGTCATTATCCTGTTTGAGGACCCATGACCTGCAACTAAGACCAAGCTTTCTGACACTGGGCAGCACATTTCGCTCCAGAATGCCTTGATAGTCTTGAGATTTCATTATACCCTGCACAGATTCAAGACACCCTGTGCCAGATGCAACAAAGCAGCCCCATAACATAACCGAGCCTCCTCCATGTTTCACATTAGGTACAGTGTTCTTTTCTTTGGATGCTTCATTTTTGCGTCTGTGAACATAGAGCTGATGTGACTTGCCAAAAAGCTCCAGTTTTGTCTCATCTGTCCAAAGGACATTCTCTCAGAAGCTTTGTTGCTTGTCAATATGCATTTTGGAAAATTCCAGTCTCGCTTTTTTATGATTTGGTGTCCTCCTGGGTCGTCTTCCATTAAGTCCACTTTGGCTCAAACAGTGACGGATGGTGCGATCTGACACTGATGTACCTTGACCTTGGAGTTCACCTCTAATCTCTTTGGAAGTTGTTCTGGGCTCTTTGGTTACCATTCGTATTATCCGTCTCTTCAATATGTCATCAATTTTCCTCTTGCGGCCACGTCCAGGGAGGTAGGCTACATTCCCATGGACCTTAAACTTCTGAATAATATGTGCAGCTGTAGTCACAGGAACATCAAGCTGCTTGGAGATGGTCTTATAGCCTTTACCTTTAACATGAAGGTCTATAATGTTCTTTCTGATCTCCTGAGACAACTCTCTCCTTAGCTTTCTGTGGTCCATGTTCAGTGTGGTACACACCATGATGCCAAACAGCACAGTGACTACTTTTCACCCTTTAAATAGGCAGACTGACTGATTACAAGTTTGAAGATACCTGTGATGCTATTTACAGGACACACCTTAGTTTAACATGTCCCTATGGTCACATTATTTTACATCTTTTCTAGGGCTACCATCATTTTTATCCTGGCCAGTTTCATTAGTTTGTTTTTTAAAATGATTCTGTTAAACCACAATTCAAAAACAATATCTGATTTTCATTAGTTCATTTTCAGTAAATTTTTATTTATTATTACTTTTGTCAGTTTCAAGTTATTTCAGTGACCATTGTGGGTTTTTCTCTCTTTAACGGAACGTTACCAACAACTTTGCCTACGTCTGTATATCCCTCAAAATCAATTTATATGTAATCCACGTAACTGTGAACCAGGAAGTATAAAGAGAGACAAACGCTGTGTATGAAGGAGGTCGGGGTGAATGGATGTATCAAAAAAACACTGAACTTTCGCCCAGGAGACCGGTGTTTGAGTCACGTAAGTTCCGTACTTAAGTTACACCGCCTCCGCATTTTAACCCAAACGTTGACTTGTTTATCACATAACTTCGGTATTTAAACCTGCAGAAAGTTTTTGGCATCATTGGGCAAAAATTCCATAATAACATTTCAGCATATTGTAATTCAAGTGTTCTGAGAGAAAACTAGACCTCTGCACGCTTTTAAAAAAATCTAGCCTGTGACGGGAGACTTTGGCCAATCACAGGTCATTTCAGAGAGAGCGTTCCTATTGGCTGTGCTCCGGCTGGTGGGCAGTGCTTGGTATTTCCTCCACAGATCTGAACATGGCTGCCGGGTCACAAACTTTCTCATTCTACAGCTAAACAGTTACACTAAGCTGTTTATGAAAACATTTGAGGAGAGAAATAGGCATTACAGTAACAGAATATTGATTCATATTTGATGATATTTTGACCGTTTGATCGGAGTTTGCGAGTGATTGACAGCCAGCTGTCGTAGACGGCAGCTGGACGGCAGACTCCAGATCAACTCTGACTGCTTGTTTTCCTCCAGTCTGTGAACTCTTGCAGATGCCGTTAGGAGCACCGGAGGACACTGGAGGACAGAGGAACATGATTTTTGATCAGATTACCTATGTCATGCGCTACTGTCAGGATATAGTGACCGTTTTATAAAAATAACTTTTTTAAATCATATTTGCTACTAACTAAGTAGTTTTGTTGCCTAAACCTATCCAATTCGTTTCCTGTGAAGACGGAAGTTTATTTTGAAAAGACAAGTAACATGTAACAAGCTGAAATTGGCACCTATTGCTGGACATCCGTCATGTATTGCTGGACATTCGTAGGAAAACACACTTTTTGTAAGGTATCATACGAACCGTTGTACGAGGATACGTTGCAATAAACAACGGTTCCAATTTTAATAGACTCTATAGGTCCAGAGACCTGGAGGTGCCTTGAGGGTGTCTGAGCCATAACATAGAGTAAGTAGTAGAGTAAGAGACTGTAAACAAGAATGTTCCTTTAAAGACAAAGCAGTCAGGTAAGGCGCCTCTTCAGGGTCGCACACACACACACGCATATACACATACATATCATTATCACGCTGTAACTTGTCTGGGCTGGAAAGCAGATGTTCCAATGAGAAGTTACCCTTGGCGGTTAATCATCTCTAGACACACAATCAACGTATTTCATTTCAGACACACGTAAACACACACTCATGTGACGCACTGTACAGATCACCATAAATCACTCGGCTTGGACCGAGATTTGAAGACAGCACAAAGAGGATGCTCTTTAGTCAACATGAAACAGGGGAGATTTGTTTGCCTCACAAATGCATGGAATTATTTAAAGGACTATCAAGGGACTTTCTGTCATAGATGTCTGTTTGTATTTATGTGTGTGTGGTAGCAGGAATGTTACTATATACTGTATGTCTGGAAGAAGATTTAATGGAGAGAGAGAAAAACAATAAATCGGAAAAGCAGGATTAGGGGTTAGGAGCTCTTGCAAACAAAGGGAAGATATTTAAGGGGATTTGTGACAGGCTAAAGGAGTTTTTACCTTAATCCTATGAGATGTTGGCAGATTCTGTCAAGGCGCTGGAGAAACGCCACAATCTGGACGCTGAGTGGGCCCAGATGAGGGTAGTCTATATTGACTTAATGAACAGAGGTAGACTGGAGGTCTCTCAGCTGGAATGAGAAGCAAGAGGTGTGAAGAGTGAGGTCCACCATGTGGAGATAAAAGTGCTTGAGGAGCAGAGCATGAGAGAATAGCTCTCCAATGTAGAGGAAGAGGAAACGGAGAAGGAGGAGGAGGCCACCAATAAAAATCTGATGGAGGCTGAGGAGGAGAAGAAGCAGACTGAAGTCATCTCAAGCAGGGAGGAGGTGACATCAAAATTACAGAATACAGTTGCTGTAATGTGAAATCCTAGACTAGGCTGCAGAGACCTTCGAGTACTGCTGTACAGTAGAGCTTGTGCTGTAACTTAATTTACTGTACAATGTTTGACTTTTTATGGTTTAATGTACTATTTGTTTATGTTAGTGGCAACAGCTTTAGACGCAGAGAATTTGCTACTGTCCCAACAGTTTTTGTGAAAATATGCTTTCTCATTCTACCAGAGAAGTAATCCCCTTTGCTTTCCTTTTTGCTGGTCTATTGGAAATTCATTGAGCCTTACAAAGAAGTGTTGCAGCAAAGAATGTGCTGTAACTTGAGCTGGAGCTAACAGAAATGTGTCTCAATAAGGGCTGTAAATCGATTAAAATACTGAATCACGATTAATCACATGATTGTCCATGGTTAATTGTGATTAATCGCAAATTAATCACACATTTTTTATCTGTTCAAAATGTACCTTAAAGGGAGATTTGTCAAGTATTTAATACTCTTCTCAACATGGGAGTGGGCAAATATGCTTGCTTTATGCAAATGTATGTATATATTTATTATTTGAAATCAATTAACAACACAAAACAATGACAAGTATTGTCTAGAAACCCTCACAGGTACTGCATTTAGCATAAAAAAATATGCTCAAATCATAACATGGCAAACTGCAGCTCAACAGGCAACAACAGCTGTCAGTGTGTCAGTGTGCTGACTTGACTATGATTTGCCCCAATCTGCATGTGATTATCATAAAGTGGGCATGTCTGTAAAGGGGAGACTCGTTGGTACCCATAGAACCCATTCTCATTCACATATATTGAGGTCAGAGGTCAAGGGACCCCTTTGAAAATGGCCATGCCAGTTTTTCCTCGCCACGATTTAGTGTAAGTTTGGAGCGTTATTTAGCCTCATTCGCAAAAATCGCAAGTTATTTTAATGCGTTAAAAAAACTTTGTGGTGTTTAAATGAATTTACTTTGACAGCCCTAGTTTTATTTTGATTTCAATATTGTAATTTAATACAATTGTAATGGTTTTTTTGTGCGGTATTAATTATACAGAAATACAATTTTTGAGAGCTTGAACACTGTCTTGTCTCTTTTGTCCTGGGTCGAATGTGCCCCTCTGACAAAAACACTAGCCACAGCCTGCTCCGCCCCACCAGTAAAACTGGACTAGAAGGAAATTTGTAAGGAAATCAGAAGGAAAAGGTGGAGGATGAAACGTGAAAGGGGTTCTGGAAGGTGAGAAGGAAAAAGAGGAAGGCAAGAAGGACAGGGCAGAAGCTCACAAAAAGGATGAGACTGACAAAAAGGTTAAAGAAAGAGCTATCTGAGTAGATTATACGTATTATGGGCTGTGCAAATGGAAAATTTAGATTGGATAAAGGAGTAGGGGATGAGTTGGCACAGATGGAGAGAAGGGATGTGGGTGGAGTAAGAAGGTTTTGGTAGAGGACTGCAAATTAGAGGAGGATCTTTTACAGTAATATTTTATGTCTTCTATGGAATGAGCTGAAGCATCCAGTTTGGCTTCATATACGGACAAGCTCACAGAAAATATGATCAATTTACTTAATCACTCTGTCGCAGTTTGACAACACAGTCATTAATCAGCTGTTGCAAGTAGTTCTACATTAAAAATTAAATTATTTCACGCTTGTCTTTACTGCAGTGATGAATGACTTGAAGAGTGTAAAGTACCCACTTGCCAAATGGAACATTGGCATCGGATGATTACAGTCAATGGAAAATATTCTCAATGATCACTGCCAATGGTTCGATGAATACTTTAAACTGTATCCAAGCATGTCAACTACAGTTCTGGTTAGGTAACGAAAACGTATGTACGGTAAGGGGGAAGTTCGTCGTCATGGTTATGGTCACTATCAAAAGAAGACGGCACAAGTTTGTGAGTGTGTGTGTTTATGCCCTACTATGTGACAGCTGCTATAAACAGCTGGCGACATTAATAAATGGCCCACAGAGTGGCACGGCATCTGAGCACTGTGACACACCACAGCCTCCATTTAGCAGCTGAGGTTTATGGCGCTGTCGTCCTATTAAATCACAGATTGCAGCTTGAGAGAGAAAGTCAGAACCTCAATAAAAAGTCCAATTAAAGAAACATGCAGTTAAACAGATGTTAAAAGAAACATCTGTTTAACTTCTCTGACTGTCTGCGCAGAAAGTGTTTCATCCGTGGTTTTCAGTCGTCCGAAACACGGGTGACCTACGCTCGGCACTGTGTCTGAACGCATCGTGTGTAGACTTGGAGGACTGAAGCTGCTGCTCTGCTAACATGCTACTCATGCGACACCTCAAGTGTAGATACATTGTGAGATTGATGTCTATTTTTACAACAGGTTAGAGATAGATTTCAACTTGTGATTAAAATTAAAAGTAGTCACTAAAGAGTTTTCACTGAAATAAGGCCTCCATTTGTTGCCTTGAGAATACACATTCTGCTATTAAATAGACAACATGACAATAAAGCTTCATGTTAAAGACTCATACAAACTTAGCACAACCGTCTTCCATGCTGTATAATGTGTATCATGTCCATTTTGTTGAAGGGTTCTAGAACAAGACATTGATCTCTGATATGATCCTGACCTTGCACCGATTTGACTGTTATCAGCTCATTAAATGTGCGGTATCAGTTGTTGTAAGCCTCATAGATATGGGTCAGTAGGAGCCTGCTACACCTACTAGGTTGTAAAAGTGAAAGTGAAACTTAAAAGCAACACGTTTTAACACGGAAAACTGAATGAAACGTTACGATTTAAACAGTGGGCAACCTTTGAGTCTGAAAAATGAAGCCAATGTCTTAAACTTGCATTCTTTCTAACAGCCAGCAGGGGGCGACTCCTCTGGTTGCAAAAAGAAGTCTGATTGTATAGAAGTCTATGAGAAAATGAGCCTACTTCTCACCTCAGTAAACATTGTAAACATGAGTTTATGGTCTCAATTATTAGCTTCAAGTCTTCTTCAACACAGCATGATGTTCATTTAGTAAATTATGCTCCCATTTAGAGTCAAATAGACCATAAAGCAGGGTATGCTTTAGGACGTGGCTACCTTGTGATTGCCAGGTTGCTACCACAGCTTTGGTCTGGGAGTTGTCAGTGTTTTAGTCTTACAACTCTAATCCTTTCACAGTGTGTTTTCAGTTCATGAAAGTTAATTATACCCTTTTTGGTTGCCTGAAAACATCTTATTCAGCATTGGGTTGTGCTTAGCCCCAACCTCTCGTGTCACTTCTGGTTGCAAAAAACAACACGGTGACAGCCAGATACCAAGATGGCGACGGCCAAAATGCTGAACTCAAGGCTTCAAAACGGCAGTCCACAAACCAATGGGTGACGTCACAGTGACTACAACTTCTCTAGAGGTTGCTGTTGTCTACTTTTATTCCTTCTTTCAGTCATCACTCATATGAATCAATGATAAAACCTACTAGTGGGGGTAGCAGGTCCCTTCTGAACCACATGTATGAGGCTTATAACCACCGACAAGGCTTTAATGACCTGATAACAGTCTAACTGGCTCTACCTTTGGCCAACTTGATCTTAATCACCATGTTTTTAAAAATGCATAAGTGTGTTTCAGCACAGAGTCCACAATGTATTAACAGATATTAAATCAGGTGAATCCTCAAACAACGTCCTCCTCAGCAAGCTGAAACTACTCGACTTAATTAAGTTTCTACTTGTAATAAGATTTGAGGTTGCAGCTGCAGCATCCATTTTAATATTATATCTACTCGTCCACGACCTCTCACATCTGACACAGCTGTGCAAACAGGCTCTATGCTTTGAGAAAGAGGAGCTCAATTTAGCATGTTATCATTTCAAAGCTAAATATTGCTCCATAGTCTACGTGTTACACTTAGCATGGGTAAAGACAATATTTAAATCCTAAATTGACAAATATGGTTTTATGCAAAAACAAATCACGTAACTCTATAAACATGAAAATCACAGAAATTGTTCTTTGCTTTCTCTCATTACCCTTCCTGTATACAGCATTAGATTCCTAAGAAACATCATCCAATGTTAGTCATGCTTCATTTTCAATAAATAGGCATCACTAATTTGCAAAATATCTAATGTTGTTTTTACTCCAAAAACGATAGCGTTGATATCACACAAACGCTTGTTACATTTGCAAACGATTATGACTGCTTATTTCCAGAAGCTTAGCTTGTGTGTGTGTGGGTCTGTGTGTGTGGATGTGTGCTACACACATAATACTGGTCACTGATTTCTGGAAAATATACAGCATGACATGTGAGTTAATTTTAACAACAAATCATTTTGGTTCCCCAGGGCAGTGACATACCACAAAATATAAGCAAGAGAGAGATTTGAGTTCGGTCTGTTATTAGCAGGCCAAGGCTTGCATTGTGTTTATACGTAATCTGTGATTATGGTGACACCTGGTCGTTCTGATTTAATGTATTCTTTAATTTCAGTCCAGCAGAAGTCAGCACCGATGAATCATAACCAACTTGTTGAGGCAACGGAGATGTGTATCAAAGCTTGAGCAAGCAGCATGGCTCTGAGAAGAGATTGGGGTTGGAAAATGGGGTAAAACCAAAGCACATAGTGGTTTGTATGGATTGAAAGTGAAATGGAAAAGTACTGGTAATGTTGACAGTAGGTAGCAAAGCTCCTATTACATTACTTCCAAATGGAAGCACAAGTAGATCAAGGAAAACACATCAAATGTTTTGCACACCTTTTCAGCCAAAAATATAACAAAGTTAATGGAGGATTTATGGAGGATAGCCTAAATCCAGATGGCGCATGGCAAATATGAATTAAATAACTAGGAGCCTGAGTAAATTAGTTTTAAATGAATGTAATAAAATCTTAAATTCAATTTAAAATCTCACCAATGAAGAGCAGCGTGAGTTCATATTGAGCCCGAAATAAAGGCAGAAACTAAGTACACACAAACAACTGAGAAAACGAGGCATGCTTTGCCAAAATGAAAGCATGATTGTCCCTTTGAAGACTTGATTTCAGTGACGTACCTCAAATATAACATCGGCTGGTGGAAAAAAACAAGATTGTACCACTGGTCAGCCAGACTACACAAGGGTTTCTAAATGCACTAAGACGTAAAACATACAGTATATAGATTAAAAAACAAAAACAAAAACAACAAAACAATCATGAACCCAGCATTGAACCCTGAGGAACACCATCAAGGCTCTTATAGTGTCTATACAGGACGATTAGCCTGAGAAGCATGTTTTGGCAGCGATCAGAGCCCAACACACAATCACTTCTTCTTTGGTCATCCTCCCCCTCATGGGTCACAAGGTTTATACTACTTGAGCTTCACTGTAACACAACTGATAATTTGTCATTAGTTAAATTAAATTTACTCTTTGTATGGGCCAAATTGAAGATTTCCATTTCATGGCTGATTCCTGTTATGGACAGGGCCATTTCATCAGAAAAAGGGTGGAAAGCACGTATGTACGATGTACAAATGTGATATATCACCTTACGTGATACGGCAACGTCACTCTTAGGGGTATATAGGTCATATATTACATTTCCGTATGGCGGAATAAAATTAGTTTTGGATGCATTTAGGAGAACACTAAATTGACCCAGTATGGGTTTCTTGGATGAAAAACTTGAGGTATTGGAAAGTTTTTTTCACATCTAATTTAAAACAATCCACTCCTGATATTCTCCATACAGACTCCAATGCCTAAAGAATACATCATCCTCCCGCAGCGGAGCAAAGAGGGTAAAGATTCCTCAGTCAGAGCAATTATGCTTGGAAGTAACTGCCAAGATGTTACTTTCCAGGATGCTGCCATGTGGATTTACTCTATATGCAGCAGTGCAATAAAGTAATATGGGGTGATAGGACATTAGGGTTCACACATTCTTTGAAGCAGAGCTGCAGAAATAACCAGAATGTTCGAGTTAATGGACGGAACCAGGAAAACCGTGGACAGCTGTGCAAATCAGTAAACTGTGCCAATGCTGGGGTATGCTCCAAATTAACTAGTTCAGAAAAGAGAAGTTCAAATCTTGGATACCTTTGCAGCTCTGCATACCTGGCCAATAGCTGCGTAGAGTTGGCGTTATTGTCAGATTGTCGGTTTCTGGAAGTTACAGAAATTGGCAGACACAGTACACTTTCTTCACCACCTGTTAACACTGCACTTTTAAAAGTTGGGTGTTGATTCTCAGTGGGATCATCAAAATTGGCAACCATTTCACATTACAGGGACTTAATTGATTCAAAATTGATATCAAAGAGCTTTACAACACTACCTAGAAAAATTAAGAAATGATAACTGCCATTTGTAAATTGCGATTATTTGCTCCCATGTTACATTTGGCACATATAGAATCAAACACAATACTTGGAATCCATGCATGAGCCTGCAAGAGCCCTGTAGGACTAGAAAATGTATCTGCAGATTGTGAGTGACAATCATTTGCTACCATTTGCAATCTACGTGCAAACATTGCTTGCAATATGCATTTTTGAAAGGGGAATACAAATATGCTGGATGTATTTTTCAGTTTTGTTAGAGTAATTAAATACAGATTTTTTTTTATTATTTTGATAGATGTAAGAGAGAGAGGGGACAAAGTAGTAACACAGAACAGCATGTGCAAATGTGTTTTTGTTGGATTCAACTTGCATACTTTCTCTGCTCTCAAAAAACATCTCTATGGAAAATGTCCATATCTTTTCAACTTTTATGTTCATTTAGAAATGTTCAAATTGCTAGACTTCTTATTCAGACAATATATTTTTCTGTTCTTTTATACAAAACATGCATTGAAAATCCCCCCAAAAATATTCCCTACACAAAAGGTAAGTCATATTTCCATATTTAATGTTGAATCTTTATCCCTTAACCACACTTTTAGTTAATAAAACCGTTTATTGCTGCCGTCATATTAAACAACCACACTGACATTTCTTTCAGCATATTTAAGCAATTAAGGAATTGGCCTTGATTGCTCAAAGACCACATTTTACTCATTAAAAACTTCATTTCTTATTTATGAAGAATATTTAACGATGAAAACACAGCCAGTATAAACATTTTATTCTTATTTTTTACTTTTTGAAACCCAGTTATAAAACATAGATGAAAAGGAACAATAAATAGTGTTTACTTTCCGGTGACACATTTGTAAAAAAAAAGTCATAAAAATCAGAAATGTGTTGGTTTTTCATAAACTGATCACCTAATCCTTGAAATGGTTCCACACCTGGCATGTTGCAAACTCCTTCTAGCTGGACACTCAGCAGCTCAACACAAAGTCCCAGAAGCAGCCAAACCTTCTATGCAAATGAGTTTAACATGAATACATCTCTATTTTCTTCCAGCCACTGAAAACATGGTGCTTCCTTGGACTAATGTTTGCTTGGCAGGGGATATTTCCGGTGCTGGATAACTTGTCTTGGTGACCTCACTCTGCACTCCACTCAGGGAGAGGAGAGCAGAAGCCTCAGGGCTAATAGCACTTTAATTTAGGCTTGTGTCTGGTCTGCTAAGGGTTACACAAGAATGATGTTGACCAGCAGGCTGTTGGTTCAAGTCTGGAGGTCAATTTAGAAAAACAGGATGAGTGAAATTGTAGTTCCCAGAGGAGAGTTTGTAAGCATTTGATCCTCTCCACTCTAAATACTCCCTATAGTTGTTGCAATGAATACGAGCTTGTTCTTGTTCAGCCTCATTTTATCACTTTGGATCCTCAGAGAGAAGAACGTTCCTCCACAGGGACACAGACAAACGTATCCTCTCTCCGTCCTGTTATCTTGTCACATTAGGGAGAAGTGCTATGCAGTATGGTGATGCCTCTGAAATGGGATATGGTCATTAGGGGCAAGAGAGAGCAGGATGATAAAATTGTTGATTTGACAGTCATTAATAAAGCCATTATCTTCTGTCTGGTGCTTGTTACTGTAAGCCGTGTCAACCTGACACAGGGGAGAGAGGGGTTTTGTTTGTTAGTGTGATCTCCTGCTATACAGTCACTGGATATACTATATGAAAAAGATGTATTCTTGAATTTCATAATCAGGCACACCGTTGTGTATGAAATGCTTTTGGCATTAATGTTAGATATCCTTTAAAGCAGTATTTACTGTATTTTTTTATTTTTATTTTTGGCTACTTGGGGGCAGCAGAAGAAGCTGTAAACACAACACTGACATATTATTCAAGTGTGCTATTAGTATACTTCCTATAAACTTAAAATAAGAGTGTATGCTTTCACTATACTTTTTATATACTTATCAGAGATATACTTAACAAAATTATACTAAAGTAGACTTGGCTTATACTGACAAGTATACAGAAAAGTCTAAGTATACTTGGTTTATGCTTACTTTTTGATAGAGTAGCCTATTAGAGTGTGTGAGAGTTTGTAAATGTATGTTTTGATACAAATGTAATTTAATTTTCTACATTTTTGCATTCTCCGTTCACCCTCGAGGCATGCTAGAAAAATACATTTTATTATTATTTTTTTTTAATCTCATCACAAACGTCAAGTCAAAAGAGCAAGTCTCTTTATGTAATGCATAAATCATTGGCTAAGTACTATAAGTTAAAGAAAACTTACTAGTATAGTTGCAGTTAAAACTATTACTACTATTACTATTATTAGTTAACTGAGAGTATTCTTTAAAGTGTATTTTTATTAATCAAAAAGTGGGCTATAAGTATATAAGTAGTAAACTAACAGTATACCTATAAGTTCACTTGTAGTATAGTTCACTTCATATTATAGTTACTTTACAAAATACAACTTAGAAGTAAACTAGTTTGTACTCAAAGATTAGGATGTTCTTACACTTAAAGCACATTTTAAAACTATACTTTTATAAACTAAAAAGTGGGCCAATTTAGTCCCAAGAAGTAGTACACTTACAAGTATATTACTAGTACATTGATATTAGTATACCTACTACATAAAGTATACTTGGGGAAAAGTGTTGTAAGACATCACCCTATAAGTTCACATAGCAAACATTAGAAGAACAGCAGGTATGAGCAACATCAGCATTCAGTTGGAGTCATGTGTCTGGCCACCTGTCCAATATTCACTCTCCTTTTAGCTAAGCTTTGGTCTCCACCAACTCCTGAGGGAAATATCAGTCTCTTTAGCCGCTAAATGCTGCACTTATATTCACAAGCTATTTGCTAATATGGTCTTCTTTGGCATTTGGTGCTGGGCAGGTAGCCTATAGTTGGTTTTATGAAAGCTTTTTCACTTAACAACCCAGATGAGAGTGATGAGAGTGAACCAAAACAGCTACTGTAAGTGATGGGCTGTAAAACCAAAACAACGAGCTGAGAGATGCTTAAACGTTTGTATGTTTGTACATTTAAATAACCCACTTTATACGCTCTTGATATTGTCTGGCAAAATAAAATTAAAAAAATTACAGTTTGTTGCACAACAGAAAGATGACAGAGTACAGTATGATGGGATTCATTTATCAGTCTTGGCACTTAGGCTCATAAATTGTGACCGCAAACAGATGATAATAATAATGTATCCAAATAGTCGCATTTCCACCCTCCTGTTAGCCTGGATTAATGGCAGCCATATTGTAACTGTGTGTTTAGGGTATACTCTAAACACACAGTTACAATATTTTTGTAGTCATCACAGCGAAATGAAGTACAGGCAGACGTGTTATTCTCTTCTTTGGCACATATTTTAATGTCTCCCTCTGTTTATTCTGTCTACATCCAGCCTTCATTTGTCTTTGCAGTTCACTGTCCTGTAGTCCAATGTTATGATGCTTTAATCCAACATGACACCCAGAAACAGATTGTAACAGACACCCACATTTATTATGGGTCGCATAATTGATCCTGCAGATACGAAGACGATTAATTTGATTTTGTTCTCTTCATGTTTTCTTTCTTTTTTCCCTTTTCATCTTTCTTTATTTGTCAGATACATGCCAGACGTATTCTACATAGGGATTATGCATAATTGCAAGATTATTTGTATTAGTAATACATATTGATTTTTTCCAGCATAACATGACACTCAACATAAACTTTTATTCCAGTTGTCCTATACGTAGCGTCTAGCAGTTCTTCTGGCACAGCAAAGCAGAGAAGAAAATAAGAAAGAGAGGAAGGGAGGAAGTGTTGGAGAAAGAAATTATGCAAAACTAATAAATCTCCAAAAAGGAGTGCAAAGAGGGGGGGAGGACACACACATGCACAGCAAGAAGAATGAGATAGATAAACAGTGAGAAAAATTATGGTGCTAAGAAAAAGACTGAGAAAATAAAGAAGGGGAAAGAAGAAGATGACATGGTTTCCTTATTTAAAGAGTGATTAATGCTTGTTGTCTTTGAAGTGAGCGATTACCTGCAGAGCGAGGACTCAATCAGCGCTGCAGACTTTAACAGGAGGGATTCAGGGTACGGGGCTTTGATTATATAGGATTTAAGTTTATAGCCACACCAGATGGAGATACGGGGTCATCTGGTTTGTCTAAATAGTTGCATCCGTACGGCTGCGTTTGTGTGTACATGTGTTGTTCCAATGCGTTTCCAGTCTGTCGTGGATTGTGGCCAGGTAGAGAAGCATTGGGACACAGACTGGGAACCGTTCTGCTTGTCTGTCTGTCTCTCAAACAAAGAGAGGCAATAAAACAGAGACAAAGAAGTCAGAGAGAAGCTGAGTTAATTGACAAAACATGTAGGCTATATGCCGGATCAAAAAGTGTCCCATAGCTGATATAATAAATGAAAACCTCTCATATCCACCCAGAGGAGAAAAGAATTCTCCATTGATTTAGCATTGAACTCCTTTAACATTGTTGGACTCACAATGGACAGACAAAAAGATTAAAATCGATGCAGCAGAACCAGATATATTGATTGGGATACTTTTTTATTGCATGGATTCTTCCTCATCAAAACCTGGTGCCTACATTACCCACAATGCAACTCCATTGCATTTGAGGCAATTATAAAAATGTGAGATTTTGCACAGCTCCCTCCGTGTCAACAAAGGGCTTTATACTACTTTTTTTCACATAGGCAGGGTTGGTAATGTTGAGAATCTAGCAAGAGTACACTAGATTTTTGAAAATGATCCAAGAGAAAGTCGGCAACACTGACAGCCCGTCGCTTCAGGCCTCCCTTCAAAGCCACTCCCCCAAAATGATCCTCATGAATATAAACATATCATTATGACACGTAAACATGGTTATTGTTAGTGCTCACAGACGCGCAATGAGTGCATGGACAGAGTGTGCGCAGTAGACGGGGTTATTACCTCCGCCAAGTCCGAAGGCCTAGGAAGGAGGTTATGTTTTCACCGGCGTTGGTTTGTTTGTTGGTTTGTTGGTTTGTCCGTTTGGAGGATTACTCCAAAAGTCTGCGATGGATATTAATGAAATTCTTTGGAGGGGTGGGGTGGGGCGCAATGAAAAATCCATTAGATTTTGTTGGCAATCCGGATCATGATCCGGCTTCGGGATTTTTTTTGAATAACTCCGCTCAGCCTGTGCATTAACACCACAGGCTTTAGGGCAGCGACGTACTTGATACCTGCCTTGGCGGAGGTCTGCACTCTCCGAGTGCACTTCTAGTTACAGTCTTGCGACGGCCACAGATACCGGAAAATTTGATTTATTAATTGCTGGCAAGAGAATACCAACTAAAATAACAAAAAAATGTTTCTAAAATTTTTACCAACTCTACCTTTAATGTGACTTTAAATCAGCTGTAATTGACTTTTTGGCCGCTAGGGGGCAACAGAATCAAGTTGTAAACATAACATTACAACATATTATCACCTTTCAAATTGATATTGGGAACTTTGTTTGTGCCTTTTTTACACATCTAGCAGACACGGAGCAGCAATAACATTCATTCTGTCCACTTGATGAGTCTAATTTTAACTCTTCTTGTAGCTTTGGCTTGGTCTCCATCAACTCTTGAGGGAAATATCTAGCTCTTAAGCAGCTAAATGGTCCACTGTTCACCAACTAGTTGTTAACTTTGTCTGTCTGCTGTTGAGTGCTGGGTATAGTTTTTTATTATAGAGCTTTTGTCTGATAAAATGAGCTGCCTGCTGCGTCTGGAAACAATGCCACATCTGACATCAGACTTACACACTTGGTCTGCAAACTAGAGACTAAAGGAGTAAAGAAGTTTGACATTTTTCCAACATGACTTAGGGAATCATTCTTTGACTCTCGGGGCAGGAAAGCACAGCAGCCACCACTCACAACATGTTTTCCCTGTGGCGAAGGCTGCAAATGCAGGAAATGCAGCTTGAGCCTAATGAGAGGGCAGTTTCTCATGTTTACATTACCTAACTGCCAAACTGTCTCCAAAGCATACAATTAGAATAAATTATAATGGCATTTAGATGGATTTCCTACCTCCCAGGGAGCCATCGTGATTCCATTCATTAGCAACTTGTAGAGACTTGCTTCAGATTCTTTGTTTTTTGATGTTATCTAGTGGATTCTTTAAAGATATAACAAAGGATAAACACACCTTGAAAGTCCCTTGTCTGATCAAATTAGACGTGTTCACACATCAGGCTTTCATCGCAGATTTATTTAGATATGTATATAGTACACAGAGGCTGTAAACGTGTCTTAAAGGGATGCATTGGATTCAGAAGTGGACCTAGCTCTTTGAAGAATGTGTTTGAAGCGTTTTAACAAGGCGCTCATCCTTCATCTCCCCACTGGCACTACAGCTGGCCTGGCACAGGAACAACAGCCTTTATCCGTGGGCCAGAACGTACACACAAACACACGCACTCAGGCACATGCGTGAGGTTAGGTTTGATAGAGAAAATGCAGCTTACTTTGATGTTATTCTGCATTCTTATTGAGTGTCCATGCTTTACAGATGTGTAGGTGCTTGCACGCTTGAGGGAGGGTTGGATTGCTATATGTCAACCATCCGCTGCTAAGCACGCAGATTGACTGTTTTATAGCCTTTGCGAAAAAGCCCCAAAGGGTTTCCATCCCAGCTCCTTCCTACTTACTTAAAACAGTTGTTCTCGTGTAAGTGCCCTCGAGCCATTTGAAGTGTTTGGCAGTAAACAATCCATTTAAGCCAGCGCAGAATGGTGGCCCTAATATGGAGCTCTTTCACTCAGTGCTGATGGAGAGAAGAGAGGAGAGGAGAAGAGAAGAGAAGGACAGAGCATGCAGCAATATGTTGATTAGCAGGGATTACCCTTCCATAAAATTACCCAGAATGCCCCTTACTAGTAGACAAAACTATTTGTGTGGGAGCTGGTTTATGTCAGAGATGCCGACTGGTTCATGTTAGCAACAAGTGGTAAGAGAGAGTGTCAAGCCACTGTGGGAGTCTTTGTAAATATACAGATGTGCTGCTGTGCAAAAACAATTACACATGATTTACCGCAAACGAGACATCAGGAGCTCAAACGTGAGTCATCACAGACATGTCAAAGAAACCAAACAGCACGAGAACTTGGTCATAAACCAAAGTAAAGTATTGGAACGTCACTAGAGTATCCTCATGTTGGTGCAAGAGGAAAAATCAGGGGGTCACCAAAGTCACTAAGACTCATCATCTGGGGACCATGAACCTCTGTACAAGATGTCATTGCAATCGATCTAACGGTTATTGAGATGTTTCAGTCTGGACCAAAGTGGTGGACCTCGCCGCTAGCGTGGCTAAAAAGTAGTGGTACAGAAAATATCCCTGTAAAAGTTGTTGGTTCCACCTCTTACACGACTATAAAAGTGATGCAGTCCAGATGATGGGTAGCAAACTGTTTAGAAAACCTTGTGATACCACAAGTGTCGCATGCAACATATATGGTAACATCATTCAAGGCCTAACAACAAAGGAGAGATTTTCCACTGAAGCAGCAATCAAAGGCAGATGTTGGAAAGTGGACCGATGGCTATGGAACAAAAGCTGCTAAGATTTACATCTCCGTGGCTCGTAAGTATTTTGCCACCCAGATTGGGCATCTGGGTGGCAATCTGGGTGTGCTGATGAATGGTTTATGTTTAGCAGGCGGCAACCTCTGGTTCTGAAAAGTGAAGCCAATGAGGAAGTGCCTTAAACTTGCGTTCTTTTTAATATCCAGCAGGGAGCGACTCCTCTGGTTGCAAAAAGACGTCTGATTGTATAGAAGTGACCCTACTTCTCACTTGATTTATTACCCCAGTAAACATTGTAAACACGAGTTTGTGGTCTCAATCGCTAGTTTCAAGTCTTCTTCAATACAGCACGATGTTCATTTAGCAAATTATAGTCCCATTTAGAGGACCATTAAGAGTAGAATATCCCATAAAGCAGGATATGCTTTAGGGCGTGGCTACCTTGTGATTGACAAGTCGCTACCACTGCGTTGTCCTTGTTTTCGTCTTACAACTTTAACCCTTTCACAGTGTGTTTTCAGTTCGTGAAAGATAAATGTATTTTGGTCGCGTAAAAATGTCTTATTCAACGTTCGGTTGGACTTTGCTCCACCCTCTTGTGACACTTCTTCCGGTTGCAAAAAACCAAGATGGCCATGGCCAGAAACCAAGATGGTGACGGCCAAAATGCCGAACTCGAGGCTTCAAAACGGCAGTCCACAAACCAATGGGTGGCGTCACGGTGACTACGTCAATCTCTTATATATAGCCAAAGGGTTTAGGGAAGGATGACTAGGCAGAGTAACCATCTTGAAATGAATCTCCAGTTAACGGTAATGTGGATCATATGTAGGAACAGAATAATTTCACTCATCAACCATATTGGGCAGCGAGATGTGCCTTGTCTCCTTCTCCTAGGAGTATTTTGAATTTTCATGATCATTAAGCTCTTTGAAATCTGAAATTACAGAGTTGAACTTGTCAAAGTAAATGTGCCTCATTTCATTGAATGTTTTACATTGTAGAAGGAAGTGCATTTCTGTCTCAGCCTCACCTGTCCAACAGTGACCACATTTTCTCTAGGTTGCCAGGATCTTTTGTGTCTTCGATTGCCAGTTTATGGTCATTGAGCCTGTAGGCTACTTGGTCTTTACTTTGTATCTCTGACAGTAGAAAGGTATTGCATTATAATTAGTTTTACTTTGATTGGTGTTTGGAGAGCAGTGTTGTTGTGAGTTACCCGCACTACCAACTGACATAGGGGACTCTTTTCTGGGCTCAGCTCTTGGGTTTGGAGGGCTTTGGAGTGGAGGTGGATTCAAGGTGATTCAAAAAATTGGATTGCTCTCTTTTGAAAGTCTCTCTCTCAGTCCACAAGGCCAGTTAGTAGCATATCCTAGAGGAAGTCCATTGGTTTAACAGAGTGGAGGGGGACCGGTGCAGGGTTGCAGCCCTCCTACATGTGTGAATGTGTGTGTTTGTGTGTGTGTGTGTGTGTGTGTGTAATGCTAAACCAGACACAGCCTTGTGGCTCCTTTGAGATCAGCTTTTCTTTGCTCACAGTCTCTCTCCCTCTCTCCTCACATTCTCAGTGTGATCCAGCTGAGTGGGTGAAAAGCAAGGAGTGAGAGAGAGAGAGAGAGAGAGAGAGAGAGAGAGAGAGAGAGAGATACAGTCACTCGTCCCTCACTCCAGGCTTTAAGTTTACAGGCAGCCAGTTAGATTTTCTTGGCTTAGACGCAGCGCTCATGACAGGATTAGGAGCCGGGGACGCGGGACCAACCGGAGATCTGCAGGTCCTAGTGGACGAGCCCGGGCCAGATTCACTCCCTGCACAGGTAGGACTGAAACCTTCATGTTGTACCATAGATATGCATCAGATCTGTCTATCTAAAAGAAGATTATTCAGCTGAAAGCAGAGGCAAATCCCCCCCAATCCTTCCTGATATATCATTCAATACGCAAGAGGATTGTTTTTGGCAAGTATTGTTTGGCACCACAGTTTAGTACTTGGTGACAAAATCTCCCTAAAGGCTTGGAGAAGACCACAGCATATCATTCTAATCTTGGTGTGAAATGGTTACCAGGTTGCAGAGTATGTAATATAATCTATAAAAGGATTATTTCTGCCTCTTTTTATAAGCTTTTTTGAAGGTTTTACAAGAAGTGTGACTCACCATTTGTGTTATTCCTTTGTTGGCATGCACTGATAGTGAATGCATAGACAAAGAATGATACAACTCTGTCATGTAAAGAGCTTACCTTACATTTTAAGTCATTTAAAAATAAGTTGCAGCAACATAACATTACAACATTGTGTTCAATTATTTGTCTTTTGCACACATGATGAAATTGCAAACATGTGAAGATTTGAATGGACAGAACTCCATCCAATAAAACACTCCAAACAAGCCATGATGAGTTATTGTATTCATTACATTTAGATTGCATCTCGTGCCAGCTCAGTACACTTTAGGAATTGCTGAAGCAAGCTCTCTTTTTCTACTCCAAAACTCTAATTTTGGAGTTGTGGAAGTTGTGCCAAGTTTATGGACGGCCACTGGACCCTGACGTTGATAAATTCTGCAGCAAAGAAAACATTCAAATTGCTAATTTTAGATTCTTCCTCGCTGCTTTTTGTTATGTAACTGGCTGGTGGTCCCATGCACCATAACTTAAAAACACTCTGCTATGATGTATAGGCTATTCACCTCCATGTGTTGCTCAACATACAGAGCTATAAGCACCACTTCTGCTAGAGTGAGGGGGTTAATTTACCCACTTGGACCCTCTTTGTACTGTAAGGAACTCTGGATAGGCATGCCCATATAATGACTCATGTTCATTGAAAACACAGCCAACTCTATCCTGTTAGAATTAAGTTTTTTTGTTTTTTTTGCACAGGTTTCCACAGGGTAAGACTACAAAAGAGGAAGCCAGAAGTTCCTGCACAGTTTGCATGAATATTTACAGTTTTATTTAAGTATCTATATGCGTGTGAGCGCTGCTATATAGTATGTACATCTGCACATGGCAGTTACATGCCCCTGTTTTAAGTTTCAGGGAAAATTCCACGCTCATGCAGCGCGGAGCGGAGCAACGTGTGGTTTCCCTCTGGAATCCTGCACCAAAAAAAAAAAATAAAAGAGGAGAGGGGAGAAGAGAAAAAGCTTGACTTGCAAGTTTGCTCTGATTACAAGGCGCGAGGTTCCCCTTTTCCTTCAATTTCAGCTGTTTCAGCTTGCTTCGGTTAAGTATAAGTGGAACACTTTGTAGTAAGAGGAGAGTGTGTGTTGTGCCTTGTCTGTGTGTGTGTGTGTGTGTGTGTTTGTTTAAGGTGCAGATGTGTCTGGCACCAATACAAAGCAATGAACTCAGCTGATTGGTTGGGGGGAGACATTGTGTGTGTTTGTGTGTGAACTCTGTCTGCAAGACACTCCAGATATTTTGATAGAAAAGAATAGAAATTGAAAACACAGAAAGAAAATGTAATAAATCTGGCCCAGAATCGATAAAACTGACACATTTCAGCTCTACGGTAATCCAGTTTTTATGATTTCGTAAGTTAGCAGTTTCAGAACGTGATTAGACGCAGCCAAGAAACAAGGCGGGAAGCCACACTTGATGTCTGCAGAACGTCAGCTGACACACACACATACACAGGAGTTGCATGGGACGGTGACCTTTTTCAGAGTTGTGGTTGCTATTCTGGATTTGACTCCAGAGAATAAGAGAAAACTGATTTCTCATGGGTGTAAGGGACACACACAAATGCACAAATTTGTCTTCTGATGTTTGTTTTTTTGTGAGTTCACCACCTCTGACCCTCCCTGAAAAACCCATAAGTGTCGTTTTCTCTCTAAACTTTTTTTCCCTTCTCTCTCCTCCTTTTTCTGCAGAAATGTCTGGTTTCAATTAGGCTCTCAGGGGTTGTGTGAGGGTTCTCTCTGTCGCTTTTTCTCTCCTTACGTACACAGTATACGTCTGTCTGTGCCACTGTCTCATCCTCTGGTTTAGGATTTAGGGCTTGTGGTTGGACTTTTTTCCTCTTCTCTTTACATACTGTCATTCTTTCCTTGTGTTCCTCTTTGTTATATAGCTGGATGGCAGGTCTGTTTAACAAGCCACAGACCTTTGGGCACACATGCACTCCACACATTCAGCCTAAAGGAAACTTAAGTAAGGTCAGCTTGCTGGGAGGTTGAGGAAAAAACCCTCACCTTTAAGCTTGCTCCTTGTTGCCCTCCAACTCTTTCTCTCCATAATTAGCTGCCTGACTGACCGACTGACTGACCTTCATTTGAATTTTTGACATTTTTTCTACTAGTAGCTCAGGAGAAAAGGCTTGTTCTTGTTTTTGCAGCCTCCCCTGCTTGTTCTCGCTTTCTCTCTTTAACACAGTGGCCCCTTGTGTTTCGGAACTTTTTCCATCCCCAGTGGCAAGTCCAGTGTTATTGGAGCATAACAGACAGCCGGTGCAGGTATAGAGACTGTGCAGCCTCACGGCTTTTGTGGGTGAGAGGCTGTGACATTGTGTTTTCAAAGGTGCAGCCAGATTTTTATGACTTGCTTATTCCTCAGCCGGGTTACATCAATAAGGAGCAACATTTGTGGCTACTTGGGGGTAACAGAACAAGCTTGACATGTTATATCACCATATAAAGTTGCTAATGTGTTAGCAAACTATTTCTTATTTACACATCCAGCCTTCGTTTGGAGTCAGCCCAGTCGCACAGCAGTTCGTGAAATAGTGATGAAATTGAATCTATTTGATTTGTGTACATATAGACAGGAATTTCAATTTTTTTTCGTCATGTTCAGCACAAAATCAATTCGTATGTAATCCACGTAATTGTGAACCGGGAAGTATAAAGAGGAGGCCGGGGTGGAAAGTAAAAAAACACAGGACTTTTGCCCAGGAGACAGGTGTTTGTGTCCAAGAGAAACCACTAGTCAAAGTTGATTTATTCGCCACGTACTCCATAATTAAGTTATGGCACTTCTAGTGTTAATTTAACCCAAACCACGATCTTTTCCTAAGCCTAATCAAGTAGTTTTGTTGCCTAAGCCTAACCAAGTCTGTCTTTTCCTAAGCCTAACTAAGTAGTTTTATTTTGAAGACTGGAGCGGAAAGTGACGAACTGCCGTGAGACGGTGTTGTTGGAGCTCTGGTTTGGTCTCCACCAACTTAAAGAAAAATATCTGTCTCTTTAGCTGCTAAATGCTCCGCTATGTTCACCAGCTAGTCACTAACTGTGTCTGTCTGCTGTTTCATGTTGGGCAGGTAGCGTACAATCATTTTATCTGAGCTTTTTCACTAAAAACAGCTGCCTGATGAAAACAACATTGTTGAGAGCCGTGAGAGTGAACCACGGTAGTAAAGTTGCGAGTCGTAAAACCAAAACAATGAGCTGAAAGATGCCAAAATATGTGTTATAAGCCGAGGGAAACTGCACAGTTTGATGATTCTCTGTCGGTTCCCTCCCTACGAGTGACCCCTTTCACACAGACATAAAAAGAAAATATTTGTGCAGTTTTGAGCCAGGGACACACATATGTTTTAGCGTAATTGTGTAATGTGTCCCTGCAGTGTTGAGGGGGAAAAAAATAGGGGAGGTCACCAGCAGTTTAGGATTCATGTCTTGCCACCGGACCAGAGTCAAAACATTTATCAGAATCAGCTTTAACGCTCAAGTATGTTAACTCATACAAGGAATTTGACTGTTTTTTTTTCATTGCTCTCAATGTACTAACAGAAATTGATATAAAAAGTAAGAACAAGGACAACAAAGCTGGACAAATAAAGGTAAAGAATAGACACAACTATACACAAGTTTGTGAAAAATAGTTAAATATATGAAACATGTTTGACTTTTGTGACTGGAATCTGGACAAGTCTGAAAGGGATCCTGTATTTTAACCCACAAATCTACTAATAATCTACTGTATTATAATGTGTGCTGTTGGCTCTTTCCCCAGTTGGTTAGGATTTAAAAATAAATCTTCTTGTGTGTTCTCGGCTTAACAGAAGCACAGCGGTGTCACCTGAAAATAAACAAATCCCTCTCCCTTTGTCAGGGGGAATTTCCCTTTCGGCTGACATCATGATGTTTTATGTCCCATGAAAGTTCAGCTCCCGACATTAATTTCATCCAGGACTTTACGTCTGTCTTTAACTTTCTCTTTCTCTGTATTTCTCTTAATGTCAGGCGGTGTCTCTTCTCTCGCCCCCTCTTCTTCCTGATGTAGGTGGGTTGTGATGGCGTTAGAGACCAACCTGTCTGCGTCTCCTCCGGTCTGCTGAGACCAAATGACCCATTTGAGCTCACAGACGGTTCAGAAAACATACACAGACACAGCATGTGTCAACATTTGTCTCTTACATATACTGTTATAATATACAGTTTTATATGTATTTGATTGTGTGTGTGCCATGTGGTGGCTTCATTCACACTCATTTGACCTTTGGCGGAGTGGTGTAACTTCCTCTCCCCCTGGCTAATGTCACCACTGAAGTCCTGCCAAACCACCTGGTTAAATTACACTTTCCACGTCATTATATATGGATGTAATGCGACTGTAACTTAATCAGTTACATATTAAACTTGAAGCATTTACTGTAGATGCTCTCATCAAAGAGTGCAAGAATTGAAAGAATGAAAAAGGAGTTGTTTTAAGTTCCCAGATAAAAGTGCACCCTAAGCTGGCACAGGTGATGTTCAGCTGGAGATAAGTTATAAGCCTACACTCCCTGCAGGCCTTCTCCAAAGCAAAATTCCACAAAAAGAGAAACATCCCAGACTTTAAGCATTTATTCAGTGGTTTGTTTTGATCGAGAGCACACTTGTGCTGAGTGCTCACTGTCTCTTGCGTGTCTAAAAAACCTGTAAATTGTTTTGGTTTGAGAATCCATTGGAAAGATTTAACACAAAGTTCCCAAATGATTATTCCATTTGCTCAGCAGTTTCAGACACAATGATACAATGAGTGTTTGCTCAGCGCACGCCTGTAACTGAATCTCTATCATAATTGATGACATAATCGTAGTATATTTATCTGACTGGTTTACTGGCAGCGCTGTCTGATTGTGGTCTCCATGTGAAATCCACATAATGTGGCTGGAATGTGAAAATATTGCAAATTGAGCCAGGAATGTTAGCAAAACGTAAAATGTCTAATGATTAGCACCCAATATAAAAACCAAGCAACCCAACAGAGTGATCCTGAGGCTGCAGGACCTTGAAACTGTGAACAGACTGATAAAACTGTCAGCCAAATACGGCACTGCATGCGGTCCTGAAGGCCAGAATGTGATTGATGAGATAATCTATCTGACAGACAGAGGTAACTCACTTTTTCAGTCCCAGTGGGGGTGTGGTTTCACTTGGATTTCAGGCAATGACAACAAAACATTTGTCAAACGCAAACATCTCACACAGCTTAGGGAAATATCTAACGTTAGCTAAAGACTTTCAAATAATAATGAAACTAGGTTAGTGAACATATAAAATATCATAAAGTATTGGAAGCTTTGTAATATTTGTAACGTAGGTTACTGCACTGAATGCTAGCAGCTCTGTGAGGCTGTATATAAAGATGGACGACATGACAGCTCCCCAAAAGTGAAGCCAAAACATCTTGATTGCCCCCTTGTGGCTGGTTGCAGTATAGGTCATAAATCCCGCCCCCTCCATGTTAGTAGATGGGACATGGGCCAAACTAAAAAGTCAAAGGATACGTCAAATAAGTTTTTCCCAAAGATAGTCATTTTAGGTAGTTCTTATCATGCTGATATATGTTCACGTGTTCATTTTTCTGATAAGTTTGGTTTTAATTAGTTATTTAATGCTATAAAAAGGAGTTGTGACGTCATGATTGACAGCTGCTCTGAGAGAGGTAGTCGTGCAGCTAGAGGCTCAGGTATTGTACGAGAGAGGAGATGTAACTTTAAATTTCCATAAACGTTACAAGTGTGTCAATTTCATTATAGCGATATAATGGTTAGTTGTGTCTTTCTATCCAAACGGCTACCATGGACCTCGATACCGTGGCTCCAGCCCTCCGATCACTACTGCGCAGACTCTGGCTCCAAATGACGTCAAAATCTCAAGATGTCAGCTCCCGTATCTGGGATATTTTGGCTTCACGTTTGTACAGTGGGAGGAAGTGGAGACGCGTCGTCCATCTATATATATATATACAGTCTATGGGCTGTACTTACAGCAGTGTTTTTAGCTAAATGCTAATGTCCAGTGGGCGATTTGTGGGGGGATGCCATCCCCCTTGTTGGCAAAATGCATGTCCCTTGTTAACCTGCCACCTCTCCATCCCCTACTAGCAGAGAGAGTGCAGGGCAGGACATGTTAGTCTAGTCCGCCTGACTCATTGATCCTTTATCTGACTGAGGTCACTGCAATATTGAATCTATGGCCTGACCACGGCTTTGAAATATCAATAGCCTACTGTGTATTGGTAAATCCATGGTGCTGTCCGTGGTGCTGAAGTAGCAGACGGATTTGTAATTGCAACTTTTTCTCTGAGTCCCGCCCTTCTTTCAGTTTTGCTTTGGATCTATAATATTCTCCAAATCATATAGCTAGAGGGGGTGGTAATAAAAAATACAGAACCTAAATGGTGTGTGGTTCGCTTCGCTAGTTGCGGGTGAAAAAAACAAACCGCCCCCCCCATTCAAATTGAACAAATGGCCTATACTGCTGACGTCCACACATGCATGGCAAACAATTCATACCCTCTTTTCTTCAAAAAGGCCTCAGATTCCGCCCAGAGGCACGCTCCAATATGAAAGACATATTGCTACCACATTTCATGTCCAGACCAAACTTGATTCTGGTTCAGTACAGATGGCGATGGCAGCAAAAAAAAACAGTCTGCTTAGCATTTAGCGCAATATCCCCCGAGGAAGTAACTGAAACCCTGAGGGCTTTCTGCTTGATGTTTAAAGGCGCAGATTTTCTTTGGGTTGGCACAGACTGACCAGACGGAGCGGGGGTTTGAAATAATACTAGACTGGAAGGGGCTAATTCAAGCTGGTATGGGCACGAGGTGAACCGCAGGGTTGGGTTTGGCCTGAGTGGGCAGCTGGAATGCGTCTTGGATATTGCGGGGTTGACCGCGGCTTTAGTTTTCTAAGAAGTGCTGGACTTTTCCTGTATGAACAGCTGGGATGTGGAAAAGATCTGAGCAGCAGCACTGGTCCAAATGGTTTGGAGGTGGATTATAGAGGGAAATAAAGAGACAATGTAAAAGTGCTTTTTTTTTGGTTTCATCAGCTTGTTTCAATTGTGAAATTCACTTCTTTCATATTTTGTGACACCTGTGGACACTACTGGAGTGTGTTTGCTGAGCCAAACCTATAATTCTTGCACTTTGCACACTGCAGCTGTACAAGACCACTTGCTTCATAGTACTGTACTGAAACAACCTGTAAAAGGACCAAATGACCTAACCAGAGAGAGAGAGAGAGAGATGGCTAGGATGTGTCTGGGTCCACTCAAGACCTCTCTCTCCAAGCTTTTCCACGTCTAGTCTGGTGTTTTGTCTGGCACAAGTCTTGCCTTGTGTTGAAACATGTCTCTCATCAGCTGCACAATCACGCAACATGTGCTAGTAGTTGATGTACAGTACCTGTGCACACACACACACACTTGCATATAAATATAGAGAAAGCAGAAATAGAATAGACAGCTGACACAGAAGAACCAATTTAGTTCCCGTTGGGTTTTGAGTAACAGCTCACTAGAAGTGTATTATTGTATACGACGGCTGCAGTGAAGGAAATCGAACTTTCATGTGTGCTTCGTTTGAGACGATTGATAGTTGGACAGTCGAGGAGCGCTCAACGGTCTGGAAAGTGCCTCCCCCTGGTACATTCTCAGCTGTTTCTGTCTGTAGCTATAGCGAACATGCCCGGTTTATTCACAATGGAACGACACCATCTGCTCTGACGGGCTTGTTCCACTGTGTGAGAGACTGGAGGACTGTAAGGGGGCTGCGGTTTGGTACAGTTGGACGGAGCTGCCATGCACATTAGTCTATGTGTGTGTGTGTGTGTGTGTGCGGTGTATTGGCAGACCTGTGGCCTTTTTGCCTCTAATCACTCAAGGGACTCATGACTCACATTTTTTTTTACCGTAAAATGCACACACACATTCACACAGTCAGCAGGCATGGAGTCCAAAACAAGTGGCTATGTGGCAAACACATTACAATCAGCATCATTATTAAGCCATAAATTTTAATATCTCCAGGCTGATGATAGTCCCACAGTTTGGCAGTACAAATGGGAAGACAGCAAGGCGGCACCGAAGAGAAAGTAAGGGCAGAAAGTCAAAGAGTAGTCAGACTTTTCAGGTTTTAAAGGAATAGATTGACATTTTGGGAAATTCGATTCACTTTTTGGCGAAGAGTTAGATTAGAAGATTGATACCACTCTCACATCTGTCTGTTGAATATGAAGCTATAATGCCAGCAGGGGGTTAACTTAACTTAGCTTAGCATAAACACTGGAAACTGGGAAACAGCTGGCCTCGCTCTGTTGAACGGTAACTAAATCTGTCTACCAGCACCTCTAATAAACCCATTATATCTATTATGTTTAATCCGAGGGGAATGTGCCAGACTACTGCCTGGCTGGGACTGGTTGCCAGTGCGACAAGCAGAGGCTACAATCTAACTCTCAGTCTATATGTTTATTTCCCAAGGTTTCAGTTCATAGACAAACAACTTTCTGAGGTCATGTGAATAATCACTGTCCTCTCTCAGTAGCAAAAATGGAAGTATAGTGTGAAACCTTTTAGGAAGACGGTTGTGTTTGACTGCAAACAGACTGGGAAACATGGTAGCCTTGCTCTGTCTGAAGGTAACAAAATCCACCTACCAGCGCCTCTAAATCTCACTAATTATCACAATATATCTCCTTTGTTTAATCCGTAGAAAAATGGAAGTGTAAAAACTACAAGTTGTGGTTTTTCGGGGGGTTTCGTGCGGCACTATTTGTTGACCAACTTCTTGTAGTTTCCGCTCGTTTCCTGGCAACCTCATGGTGACAATAAGACTAGCAAAATGTCAAACTATTCCTTTAACTAAGTGAGTTTTTAGTTGCTTAAGTTTAACAGTAGTGGCAGATCAGATAACGCTCATATGAGTAGTTTTTAGAGCAGTCATACTGTATGCACATATGGATCTGATACATTTGGTATGTTAAATGCAACAGATGTACTTTTTTGCAAGGGATAAACATCCTACAAGTGGAAGGAAGTCATCAATATGAATTGAAACAGAGAGAGATGGAATCAGAGATGCCAAAGGTTTAAAAAAAAAATGTCAGGAAGATATGGAGAGAGAAAAATCTGGGTCTGTTTGGTTGAAGGTAGAATACATTTATGGGATATCCCTGAAAGAAAGCAGCGTTTTACTACGACCACATTTCAACCCATAACATGTTACAAGTCACAAATGTCTCTCTCTTTTCCTTCAAACCCCCTTTTCCTGCTCTGCGTCTCCACTAATCCTTTCAACATGTGCAGTGTTTTAGTTGTCAGCATGTCTCCACATGCCAGTACGGCAAATCCCTGTACGTTTTATTATATTTGTGAATAAAATTATTTTGCTTCTCTTTACCTATGAACTTTTTAAAATCTCTCCAACAAAATATAAAACTCTTTTTTATCCAGCTTTTTGTTTTCACGTATACATGTGTGAAAACGTTGAAATGTTCATGTTTTCTGTCCTACAATTTGAATTACATAAAATCCTGAAAAATGTGCACTACTGCTTTAACCCTTGCGCCACTAACTGATACTGTAGTAGCTGATAATATTCGTTGTGCAACTTTGCCTCTGTATCACTGTAACACTTGCGAGCTAGATAATAGCTTGCCCGTGAGCAAACATTGTGTAAATACGCAACAATCTCAAAGAATTTATGCAACTTTGTGCCAAACAGCACTTCTCTTTTGTTTGTATTCAAAAGAAGGATTCCAGAAACTACAACTAACAGACATTTATCTAAACTTGGTAAAGAGTACTTCCTGGCTAAACTTCCTTTACTTTGTTTTGTTTTCAGAGCTTCCAGACGAATTGTATCCGTCACTCACCGAAGTTAAACATGTTCAACTTCCGGCACCTCTCTTTGCTTTTGTGTTGCTGGTCAGTCCAGCATTGTCTGCTATCCCAAAGTACTTTGGGTGGCGATTGACTTGCATCCCAAAGAAAAATGAACAAAGGTGAACTTTATTTAGCTTCGTGTCACGCTGCGTTCAGTTTCCCCTGTTAGAAATGAGCGACAGGACAAATATGTCGGCCATCAGAAAGAGTTTGAATCTATGGTTGATGGACTTTGTTGACAGGTTTAATGCACCTTTAAGTATATATTTCTGTCTAATCAACTGTCAAGGCATCAAATGCAAATAATGAACCTCTAAAAGCACAATTAGTGTGGCATCCTTGCAGTAGAATCAGTGATTCCATTCACTGATTGTCAGTGCTCGCAAAATGTCCTATTCAAGTGCTAAATGGTTAAACTGTGAGTCAGTTTGTGTGAACTATCCATTGCAGACCTTTGAAAATTCACCTCTCCCTCTCTCTCTTCCTCTGTTTTCCCTCTCCATACACACAGCTGTGACCGGCCTCCCGTGTCCCGTCACACCACATCTTCCGTCAGCAGTCTTCCAAGGTTGACCTGATTACCGTGAGGCCTCCCTTCCTCTCCTTTCGTCTCCCATCATGCGTCTCCTCGCCACCCTCCTCTTCCTCTTGCTGCTCCTCCCGTCAGCTGAGCCCCGGAGAGGCCCTCGATCTGGGGCTTTGGAGAGGGGCGCCGGGGGCCATGTGCGGGGCAGAGGCAGGGCCGGAGTGGTGAGACGTCAAACTCAGGAGTGCAAGGAATACATGGAGGCAGGAGAGAAGTACCTTGACTGCCAGGACAGGGAGCTGACCAACGTGATGCAGGACTGGCCCAAAGACATTCACCACCTGCTGCTGGCAAGAAATAGCATTCAGGTACGTGCAGACAATTTACACTTTGCACTGTGCGTTAATGCCTCTTATCCTAAACCCAGTCAGCATGTTGATACAATGAACATCTGTGCACCATTTACTTGGAAACCGAGATCAAAGACTAATTTCCTGCTTCGTATGTGTGTGTAGGTTTTTTTTTGCATGTCTGACTGAGCGCACAGGATGTGTGTGTGTGTCACAGGTGTTGAGAGGAACAAAACAAAATGCTTTGCCAGCGAGGTAATAAATAGGCCTACAGATGAAAAAAATGTTTTTTAATGAAGCTTCGTTTTCAAGTTCAAAGAGTTGGGTTGTTGAATGAATGAGTGGGAAGGGAAAGAATGACCAAAGTGGGATTTATTTTTAGCTGGATCTTTGACCCTGTTGGATTCTGCATAGAATTATAAAACATTTAAAATGTATTCTTTAAAAATGACAATCTGATGATTAAAGCTGCAATCCTGCAATTTGTACTTAAAGCTGCAATATTTATAATTTTCCATTAACAATGGGTCAAATGACTATACGTAATGTGAAAGGTGTTGCTTGTCATGACGAACGCATGGTGAAATATCACCCAGCAGTTCAGTTTAATGAGGCGTTTTAGAGAGCTTCAGCTCAATGTTTTGTTTTTACGGCTCACCGGCTTTACCGTTTTGGTTCAGACAACGTTAGCAACTAGCGAGGGGAACATTTAGCAGCTAAAGAGCTGAATATTATATATATCGTCTGACATCTATAAGCATTTGCTTGAGACGGACATCATTTTAAAAGGGCCAGTGTGTAACCTACTACACCCTCTAGCAGGTTTTATCATATATTCAATTGGTAGATCACCGAAATAAGGAATAAAAGAACACAACAGCGACCTCTAGCGACCGTGGTAATTATGACTGGAGCAGAAGTCCGGTACTGTAGATGTCCCTAAACTCAACTAAGTGTTTTTTATGCCTAAACCTAAAGTGAAGTTGTAGTTTTGTTGCCTAAACCTAAAGAAGCCTTTTTGTTTGTGTTCAAAAGGTGACGTTTCATTCAGTTTTACATGTTAGAACATGTTGCTTTTAAGTTTTACAACATAGTAGGCTTATTAGGCCCCTAATGACCCACATCTATGGTGCTTATAGCGACTGATAACGTCTATTTAATGGCCTGATAACAGTCGAATCGGGTGCGTTTTCCTACACGCAAAAACTTACCGTTTACATCTCTCCCCCCTTAGGTTTTGAGGGACAACATGTTCTCCCAGTTCACCCAGCTGAAGAGCCTGGATCTCCAGCAAAACGACATCTCCATGGTGGAGGACGGAGCGTTCAGCGGCCTCACCCAGCTCACCACGCTGCTCCTCCAGCACAACAGGCTGAAAACGGCCACAGAGGACGTCCTGCTCCCTCTGACCCGCCTCACCTACCTCCGTCTCTATGACAACCCCTGGAGCTGCAACTGCCTGTTGGACAGCCTGGTCAGGACCCTACAGGTGCCTAGCAACCGCAACCTGGGCAACTACGGCAAGTGCGCGGAGCCCCCGTCGCTGAGGGGCCAGAAGCTGAGGAAGCTGAGCTCGGACGCGTTGTGTGCGAGCGACAACCAGGTGGACAGGAAGCCGGGAGACGGAGGGAGACCGAGCCGTCCAATCAAAGTGAAGACGGAGGCCACGTCCATGTGCCACACCTACATGTTCCCCAAACCTCTGCTGGACTGCAGCCAGAAAGGTGAGACGGTCAATCTCTGTAAGTTTACGATCCTGTCGGATGTCAAGTTTATGATTGTTATTAACTGTATTCAGCTTATGTTGGTTGAATAAAACGAGAAAACGTGAACTATGTCCACAGAAAAGGGTCAAAACAAACCAAATGTGAGAGAGATAAACTCAAACAAAGAATCACTCTATTTGTTCTGCATTAGAAACCGTTCATTTGCAGCCAAACCCACGTGAAATCAACAAGTGTCACTGTGTGGTTAGCTGAAGCTTCTCTACTCATTCGATGGTTACCATGTGTGACGAAAAATAATTTTCCTGGCAAATATATCAATAACAAATAGCATGCCCTGGCAGAGGAGTACCTTGTATAAAAGGCACATTTGTTATGTTTGCTCAGCACTCTCCAGTCAGTGTAGAATCCTGCTTGCTCGTCTAGTGAAACTGGGCACAAGAATTAGTTTGCTGTCTAATGTGTTTTCGTTACAGCGAGTAGAGGTGTGTTTATTTTATTAAGTTTGCCACGTGGAGCAGGTTCTGGGCTGGTCCTAGTCATGCATGGATCATAATTTTACATTTTAAAGAAGACCTATTATGCTTTTGTGCTTTTTCTCTTTCCTTGAGTATGTTATATAGTTTTTTGTGCATGTAAAAAGTTATGCAAAGTTACAAAGCCCAAAGTCCACGCCAAAGGGAGTTACTCTCGACCACAGGAACACTGCTCCTAAACTGCCTGAAACGCCTCGCTTTGAAGTCCTGAAAGTCTAGTTTCATCTGGTGATGTCACAAAGTAACACATTCGCATAATATCGGCCTAGCGGCTAGTTAGAGCGGAGCTGGAGCGAAGTCCGAAGAGTTTGGTTCGGTTGACCAATCACAACAGAGGGGGCCAGTTGACCATTTAGAGCAGACTAGACTTTTCGGGAGGCGGGGCAGGAGCTCAAACAGAGCGTTTCAGACAGAGGGTGAAAAGAGGTGCTGCAGCACAGCCGGTATAAGTGTTTTTTTTAACTTTAAAGCATGTAAACATGTTCTAGAAGAAACCCAAAATACAAGTATGAACCTGAAAATAAGCATAATAGGTCCTCTTTAATCTTACTTGTTTGACATCAGGCTAGCGGCTGTGATTGTGTTGCATTGTTTGGCCTTTTGATGAGCTGCATCGTGGAGCGTTTGTGTTCTTGTGTGGTCGGTCTGTTGTGGTATTCAGCACCTCTCACATTTTTGCAAAAACAGCACTATTGTATTGTATCATATTATAATTTGAATCATGCACTCATTAACTTTCTGCAGATTTGTGTACTACGAGACTTTTTAGGAGGCAGTAATTACCACCAGCATCTCAACCTGTTTGTGTTTTGCAGTTTTAGCACTGAGTCAGCGTGGCTAGAAAAGCTGCAGAAAAGATGGAAACAGGCATGCATCAGTCAAAATAAGGAGTGAAGGGAAAGTGAGGGCTGCTTTAAGCTCTTCCAGTTTTCACATCTGGTTTTCTCCGTGTGTAAAAATGCCACTATGAGGCTGCGATCATAGAGGTTGTAACTTCTCCAGTGTCCCATAAAAACTGTGTGTCAGTGTTGCTTTTCAAAGCCAGACTGCAGGCAGGGATGACAATTTCTGAATTTATGCAGACAGATCACTTATTGTTACTTTTATAGGGGCTCTTTATTCTTGATTGCTCTCTCATCTTCTCCCTTTTATCTGTTTTTCTCTGTCTTCTTCTTCTGATGCCCAAATAGTAAAAAAAAAAAATCCACTCTCAACACACAGGACTGAAGGATTATCTGTGTCCATGTTTCAGACGTGAAGTGAGCTCCCCAGATTTAAATGAGCATCTATAAATGGAGAGCTTATGCCCTTCACAGAAAGAAATCTTTCACAGAGCGAGGACAAGCCAAAACCACACAATGCAGCGTCTGTGTTGTGTAAATGCTCGAGGAAGCTTTTTACATATTTTCCTAAATTTTTTTTCTTCTACAGAAAAAACTTTTGAATTGATCCTTTATCTTAACCACTATAAGGTTTCTCTGTTTTCCTCACAGACTGACTCTCCCATCCATCTTCTTCTTTTTTTTAATGCTTGATAATAACTCTCTACATCCTGCCTCCTAAACCATGCCCCGCCACAAAAGCAATATGCGATGTGTGAATGTGGCTTAATACAGTACAGCTGTCGTGCATGACATTCAATACATGGTTTCTGCGCTTTTGATTTGCAAGAACACACATGCAGTATAGTTCTATACTGTAAGCTGATGCCTGTTGAGGTTTTGAGTCTTTTCATTTTGTTGGTTTCACTGCGCCGCATTCCAGCACCAATGTTTCCATTCACTGTCATAGGTAGATTATATCATTACACACTATGTTTTCTCCTCCCTGTTTTGGTCTGTTCAACAATCTGAATACTTACAGATGTTGCCAGAGTTTGGTATGCTGTGCTATGATATATAGCCTTTAAAACTTTGGGTTAACTAACAATATCCAAATGCATATTGAATTGCATTCTTTCACATTTTCTCAGGACCCCCTGTCTCTCTCAGATTATATGGAGTTGCAATGACCCTGTTGCCTCCAAGTTCCCATTAAATCAAGTGTAACCAGTGCTTGAATAATACTTAAAGGTGCCCACTGGAGATTTTGTATAAACAAACAAAAGTTTATGTTCACATTTATCCTTGAGGTCTAACAAACTTACTGAATGCATTTCCATTTGTCTGATTCTTAATATGTGATTTTTTAATATATTTTTAATCTACATTGTTTACATCCAGGGATCGGCTCCAGCCCTCCCACGACCTTGAAAAGGATAAGCGGTTACAGATAATGGATGGATGGATGTTTACATTGATATTTAATAGCTTGCATTCATCTTCTTTGCCTTTGCTGTTGCATTGCAATATATTGCTCTATAGCATGATATATTGCCCATGTGCTCACACATGTACATGAGTGATCTTGTGCGTGTGCACGACACAAACAAACAGGGATCCACTACTGAAAACATTGTTCCATAATGCTACTAGAGTTAAAGCACTCCACAGGGTACATTTAATTTGTGTTGAGTTTAGGATAATTTGATTAAATATAGCTTATTATACTTCATTATGTGGGCACAATATAAACTCAAATAATAAAGCTAATGATATTGGCCAGTTTGGTCCAGCCTTGCACAGCTTTTAATTTAATTGCAAGACTGGCAGCTTTAAATGTTAATTAGCTGCATTTAGAATATAACCCACATGAGGAATTTGACAAATATCATCAGACAATGGTCAAAGATACAAAGGGTTAAAGTGAAAACAAACTGGGTGAACATGAGTGTGTGGTGGTGGTGGAACAAACAAGGGACTGGAAAGCAAGTGGGGATTTAGAAAATTACAAGACCCAGAGCGGAGGGGGAAACATTTTGATCCCTCAGTCTCCAAACCCGAGATTTTCCCTTGACTATCGCTTTCTCCCTGTTATTCTCCCTGTTTTTCTCCCTGGTCTCCACGTCTCCCTCACTCTGGTTTGAGAGCTTTTTCTCTGAGGTGAACCACAGCAGATTTCAGGCTCCACATTATTTTCTCTGGAGGTCAATGCTGCAGAGAGTGGTCGGAGTTAATATGGGAGTTCTTATAAGCTGTGTTTCTCAAAGATGAGACTTGGACGTGAGAGTTATTCTGTGGTAATATCAAAATTACTTCTGTTTAAGCCCCTTTTTATACAGTGGACACATTGTTAAACTCCCAGTTTGTTTTCTGGATTAATACTGTAGTCATAGTGAAGCTATTTTACACTAACACCACTAACATTTTAAATTGCAGTTTTGACTAACGTGTCAACAAAAGCCTATTCGGTGTTTAGAAATACAGCAGCTTGCTGAAAACCAACAAAATCACTGTATAGAGGTACATTTGTACGTTTTTTTACTACACACACCATTTTTATGAAGGGAACATGTGCAATATTAAACATAAATGTTATCATTTAGCACTTTATGTTGGTTTTAGCCAGGCCTTTTTGTCTCGCCTGCAGCTTGTTCAGAACGCGGCAGCTCGTCTTTTAACTGGTACACATAAACATGAGCACATCTCCCCGATTCTGGCTCCACTTCACTGGCTCCCTGTGCGTTTTAGGATTGATTTTAAGGTTTCATTAAATCGTTAAATGGGCAAGCTCCGACCTATCTCTCAGTCCTTTTAAAACCACGTCTTTTATCAAGGACAAGGACCTTTGCAGTTGCAGCTCCACAGCTCTGGACATTCTGCCTCCACGTGTTGGGCTGTCCCCCACACTGCCTGTTTTTAAATCAAACCTCAAAACGCACTATTATTCCTTGGCTTTTGGCTCGGCATGAGAGTTGACTATTTTAATCCTTTTTCCTTTCCTATTGGTCTTAACGCTTTTATTATTTTAATGTCCTGTTGGTTTTAAGTTGGTCTAAGTCTTTTATTGTGTTGTTTTTATGTTTAACTGTACAGCACTTTGGTCATCTTTTTTTTGTTTTTAAATGCGCTTTATAAAAACATTGGATTGATTTGGATTGGATCGTTTGATGTATTGTACAAGAGTAAGCTTAAAGCTATTATTCATAGATATCTTTCAGCTCTGGCTAACTAACATTCCATATGCAATCCCAATGAAAAATGGCAACTAGGAGCAGGATCGTGGCTAGATGGTAACACGCAAATTACGAAACTCTCGCGAGATTGTTAATGTTAGGATAGATCGTCGGGCAACAAGTCTTGCGATTGTTTTTGCAAATTGTTGCGATTTTTGCAAGTTTTCGCAATTTGCGGATTACCTTCGAGACACGACCCTAGGTGCAGTGATAATGACAACCTATACACGAACTTAGCTAGCCAGAAAAAATAGCTTAAAGCTATTGACAACATTAGCATTAAAAAAGTAACAGCCTTAAAAAGTAACATTACCATTAAAAAGATAACATTAGCAGTAAAAAAAAGTCACAGCATGGCAGAATAAAGCCCCCTTTTTCTAGATATTGTATTAGTAAGACCGTAGATATATGCAAGATGAGTTTGACTAGTGCAAAACCAGCTTTTTATATTAATCTCCCTATGAGCTTTCAGTCATTCCAGGTTGTTTCTTTGGTACACATCTCATGATGTTGCTCAGAAACCCATCCATAGGGTGGTATTGATTGTTTTGGCCTAGTTCTAGACTCTGCCTTCAAGACATCATGTGGTCATGAGGTCAAGAAATCATTGGTTTCAGAAGTAACATAAATCCTCCATATAAACTCCAGGCCATTTGAGTAGGCAGCAGTAAAGTGACTCATGTATATGGTGAGTTGGCTGCTTCCCAGTCGCTCAAACACCCACGCGCATGATATTATGTCAGGCTCTCCCTGGACCTCCTGGATCACAGACAGCGGGCAGTTAGTCAGCAGAAAAAATGACTCCTCCGTAATGTCATTTTCTGACGAGAGGCAGAGGAAGAGAGCATGAATGAGAAAGAGGACGGTATCAAACATCACTCCCTTCTAACAGCAGGACTTAGCTGCAGACTCTGTCAGGCGCCAAGAAGCTTTCCTACAGTAGTTTCAAGGTCCTGTCGACACTGGGAACTGTGCAGCTGTTATGTTCGACCTCTGGGGTTCAGAGTTTCCCAGAAGAAAGTCTTCACGCTGAGGTGAAAAGGTCACTGAAACACTGGGAAGACAAACCATGGAATGAAAATTCCACTGAAACCAATTGTTATGATATTATTGTAGGCAAGTTGGCAGTTACCTCCTGGATGGCTATACCTTGGAAGACAATAGGTTGATTATATTTTGACTATTTTGTTATTCCCAAGTCACTGTTGTCATGGAGACATAGGCAAAAAGAGGCAATTACATGTACTCAGTCCTGAGCAAGACAGACTCTGGATGTAATAATCGTGATTTACAGAAAAAAGAATACAGCTTTTTACTTTTTTGTAACTATATTAACAAAGACGTAACTTCTTGTACAGCCAACCGATTGCACACATTAAAGTCTGCTTTCAGGTCTTGGGGAGTAGCCTACTACTGTATAGGTAAAAAAATAACCGTATAAAGCATTTTATGGCTTCGGAGGGAGCTTTGTGAAGTCTACTAAATGTCGTCAAGTAATGTCGTTTAGGGCTGAAGACTACAGATATGAAAATGAAAAAAATCTGGGGATGCGTAGTCAGCCCGCTCCTCATCTCTTCTTGTGTCTAGCAGCTCATGGCCACATTAGCTGCTACTAGCCTAACACACCTGATCTCAGACCATAGATTGTATATAAGAAGTGGACGTAGTCACTGCAAGGCCATTAGTTTGTGGACTGCCGTTTTAAAGCATAGAGTTTGTCATTTTGGCCGTTGCCATCTTGGTTTTTGGCCGTCACCATGTTGGTCTTTTGCAACCAGAAGTGACACGAGAGGGTGGAGCTAAGACATTTTTAAGCGACCAAAAATGTTATAATTAAATTTCATGAACTGAAAACACACTGTGAAAGACTTAAAGTTGTAAGCAGACAACTCCCAGACCGGACAACGCTGTGGTAGCTACCACAAGGTAGCCACACCCCAAAGCACACCCTGCTTTATGGTCTATTTGACTCTAAATGGGACCATAATTTACTAAATGAACATCATGCTGTAAGGAAGAAGACTTGAAACTGGCAATTAAGACCATAAACTCATGTTCACATAGTTTACTGAGGTAATAAATCAACTTCTATACAATCAGACTTCTTTTTGCAACCAGAGGAGTCGCCCCCTGCTGGCTATTAGAAAGAATGCAAGTTTAAAAGGCACTTCAGCATTGGCTTCACTTCTCAGACCCCGCAGCTGTTCACTGTCTCTGACCAAACTGTCAACAGTCGTGTTGCATTGTGGGGAATGTAGGCGTCAGGTTTTGATATATAATACTGAAGAAAAGTAAAAGTAGCTTTAATACACGCCCGTTTGGAGAGAAAGTCAGTCTAATATGGAAACCTATTCTGTTCTATTCTATTCTGAGTTAAATCATTAATAAACCTCTTTTTTTTTTTAAAGTTATTTTTTTGGGGGCATTTTCCATTTTTTATGACAGGACAGTGGATAGAGTCTTGAAAGGGGGGAGAGAGAGAGTGGATGCGGAAAGGCCACAGGCCGGATTCAAACCCGGGCCGCCGCGGTCAGGATCAAGCCTTAATACATGGACGCCCGCTCTACCAACTGAGCTAACCCAGGCGCCCAATAAACGTCTTTTAAAAATGTAGCATGCCTTAAACCCTCAAGACCATCATTGTAAGGGAGGACATGACTACTAGCACTAATCTGCTTGTTGTAATAGTGATATATCTTATAAACAGAGTTGTCAGCATGTTTAGAAAAGGCTTCACCTCTGCCTCGATATATTTTGTCTGAATGGTGGCAGA